>NC_057804.1:356021706-356160387 GCF_018294505.1 Triticum aestivum
AGCCAAACACCACTCGCCGTTTCGGCCATAACTTTCACTCCCGGAGTCCGATTTTGACGTTCTTTAGCTCGTTGAGTAGCTATTGACATCCCCCATCCATCTAGATAGGTTCCAACATCATTTGACTCCATAAAAGTTTTGGAATTTTGGCATCTTTGCATAGGACATCCACCATATCATCCGCAAAACCACCATAACTTTCCGCAACCTAACCCATTTTTGCTCCATATAGCATTTGTGGTTGCTTGAGTGGTGACTTGAGTATCCTAAGGTGTTTCGGCTACTTAGGGATGGTTTCTTCGTCATCAACCACCACCACCACTTCCTCATTGCTCACTCAGGAATCACCAACGCATTCCGCTACCACCATTTGACATTTTCCTTGAGATTTTGAGTTTGCGGTTTTTTACCGTTTCCTAAGGTGTTTCGGCTACTTAGGGACGGGTCTACATCATCTTGGTATCTACATCAAGAACACCGCCACTCATCATCGCCACGAGGTCGTCATCGACATCGACCACTTCACCATTTTGACAACCTAACCGTAAGCAAGAACGGTAACCTCCGTATCACCTTGGTATCGTGGTATCCCTTCATTGCACATTCTTGCCATTACATTATTAACCCCTTATCCCATTTTGCGTCACTTGCCTATCGATACTAGCCATTTGAGTATTGCCAGCAACGTTACTTATGCACATTAGCGATCCGTACCTTCCATTGCATACATTCCATATCATATTGGTGTCATCTTGGCATCATCATATCGTCCCTTGTGTCACAATATCGTTCCCGCATATACACAATTGCTATCTTGGTTTGTGCATTTTGCATAAGTGGCCATATAAAAAAGACAAAAAAAAGAATAAGATTTTAAGCAAAAAGGAAAAGAGAGCAAAGAGCTTGTAAGCAAGAGCCATAGCATCGCCACATTGCACATAAGATTGTCATATCCAATCATCTTGGATCATCTTGAGAAGAGCATCGGGAACATCATACACATATCATACTTGGGACAGAAAGCTCATACATTTTGCATCTTACAGGTTGTGCACAAGTGTCGTATCCGCCTATTGAGCAATCGTGCTAGCGTCTCTCTTGAGTTGTGCAACACGAGTGTTTTCCGTGGATTCCACATGTTGTGCTCATTCCTTGGTTGCACGACCCCATTTATCTATCCGTGTGTGTGTTTCCGTGTGCCACATATTGCTATTGGTCTACTTGTTTCACTTGCAAATTTGTGAATCTTTTCCAACATTATTGACTCTTGCTAACATTTTGCATCAAATTTTTGTGCCACTATCCTCACCGAGATCCACCATAAGCTTTACTTGATAGGTGTGAGTGAACAAGTCCGGTACCAATTCCACTATTCTTTCATCTCATATTGAGTGAAATGGGATACATCCTAAACTTTGGGAAAAGGTAACTTGGTATTGTTCATCTCATTTCCTACTCACCTCTACTCGAGTCTTGTGATGGATAGGCAAGGCATTTCATCTCCAGTCTTCCACGACAACGACGGCATGAACAACTACATCACCAAAATGCCCATCTTCGGACTACAATGAGCAACACGAGGCATTGAGCGACTCACCGCCGACATTCATCAACTTGAAGCACGGACAAGAGACTACCTCTACACCATGTTGGCCGAACAAAGGGATCAAGTACGTGACATGTTGGCCAACTACAAGTCTTCTTCCCCTTCGTCATCTTCAAGGAGGCGACGCTCAAGTGGCCAATCTTCGGAACGTCATCGAGCTCAATCACTACAACACCATCAATATGAAGATGCTCGTGATGCGTCCACCTACAAGTCCCAAAAAGCTCTACATCAAGCTACGGCCAAACTTCATGAGCACAAGAGAAGACCGCGAGACAAGCACCACAAAGATGGAGCTACGACTACTACCACCACTTCGGCATCTTCGCCTTTGGACGTACGACATCTTCGCCAACATCCGACGAGTACGCCTACTTCGACATCTTCAAGTACAAGGAGGCCACATACGAGCGAGGGCGACACTTCCATCTTCGGAAGTCCATCAAGGAAGATGATCGAGCATGGGATTTTCCCTTCGGTCATGGACGAGAGTGATGATGTGCCATCTTCGGCCTTCATCCACGACTAGAGAGATGATGTGCCATCTTCGGCCTTCACCCACGACGATGACTATGAGATGGTTGAGCATGGGATCTTCCCTTCGACCATGGCGACGTATGATGACATGACTGACTTGTGCCACCATATTGAGAGTGAGAGTGACCTCACCACTAGCCCCATATATGACGAGTTACCCCAATTCCCATTTGAGGAGAGCCACCAACACCACCACTTGAGTGATTTGAGTGACTCCACCATATATGACATTGAGTGCACCTACCTTGAGGGAGTGAGTGAGCCACCACCACATAGAGAGAGTGAGGTAGTTGATAGGGCATGTGAGGCCATTTCAATTTCTAACAACTTAACCTCTACCTCTTTTGTGTCTTCTCATTTGGTGCTAGGTCCCATTTATGATGACGCACCGATCCTCGACGACTTCGTCCTTCCTTTGGAAAAGACAATGGCCATGGTGGAATATGATGCACCCCCCACATGGTTCCATCAAGATGAAGATGATGACCACCATTTGGTCTTTGCCACCTCACCTACACCACTTCAGTGGAATGAACAAGGTAACATAGGTGAAGGTGATGCTCTTGTCCCACTAGTGGACATTCTTGACATTGATTGCTTGCATGATGTTGATCCACCTATTTCCATGCTTCAGGCTAGTGCGATTACCGCATGCGATGATTTGCACATTTATGATGAGTGTGATGATTCTCATGTGGAGTCTATTAGTTGTGATGCCATGTTACATAGGATTTCTTGTGATAATTCTCTTGGCCACATCATGTTTGACAATCCGCTTGACTTGTCATATGCTATGCATGAGATCAACAATATGTCATATTTGCAATCTCATCGTAGTGACTATGCATATGCCATTAAAATTAACCCAATTTGCACATATGGCATAGATGACAAGCCCATGGTTATTGGCATTTGTTTTTCTTCTGATGATATTGATATGCTACCTTTGCATCATTTATCTCATTTGCCATGCCATGACCACCTAGCTTCGGATATGCATTGTTTTGGATATTCTCCATTTCCTCCATATGATGTTTCCGCTATTGCTCATGAGGAGACCCCCATAGTTTCCTCATCCATTTTAGGAGATTTTGATTCATCCTATCCATTGCATGATCCCAAACACTATGTGCACAATATGCTTCCCATGAATAAACATGCTATTAATGTGCCATATACTTCTATGCTAAATTTGCATCCCCATCGTGTCATACACAATAACTATTCTTTCATGATGGATGACATGTTCTTATACCATGCATCAAATTTATTTGAGCGATTCTTATCTTGTGCTAACTCACATGTGCACATACACATCATAATGGATGATGTGTACATTTACCACGCGCACAATTTCTTTGGTTTGTGTTTCTTTTGTGTATGTACCCATGAATACTTGTCAACCTCACAATCCCATGAGTTGACAAAACGAGCTCTAGAGAGCAACGATGTCTTGGGATCCCTTGGAGTGTCTTTCCCACTGCTCTCTTCGTGCAAAGACTTTGCGCTCTTCATGGCTCTCACATGGTTATGGGTTATCGTCCATTACATATTATATGCCCATCTTGCCATGTTCACTTTGCATGATATGCTCATTCCTATGCCTTTGCCATGCATTTGTGACCCATGCTTTGCATTACACATGATGATTGACTCTACTACTTGTATGTGTATTTGCAAGCTTGGTGGAGATATTACTTGTTATTACCATGTTTGCTATGTGCTCCATTCCTACGGTGATACGATGATCTTGCTTTGTGCTCGTGCTTGCGATATGTCATGTGCATTGCCTATATCTCTTATTTGCTCACATGACATGATTGCCATGATTTCCTCTAGTGTGTTGCATCTTCGCTCCACTACTTTGCACGGCTTGATTTCTATGCTTGCTCATGTTGCATCCAATTCTTGGATTACTTGCTCCTATCTTATGTTTGGTTGCAACATTGACATTACTTCACATATGCCATGTCCCATTGCTTGTCACATGAATGTTTTGATTGCCTCACACATGATGATCAATTGCTATATCATTTGTGTTGAGTGCCACACTTTCTTCACTACACCATATGCACATTATGCTTGGATTGTCTTGCACTTGCATGTGTTTAGACATATCATTTTCTTTGGTGTTGTGGATGATTCTTATGCATACCATAGACCATTTATCGAGCATTTTATGCATGCTTGCTATGATCTTGAGGATGATGCTTGTTCTCTTGTCCACTGTTTTAGCATCTTTACCTCACATTTACATGCTTGTTTCCATGATGTCCTTGATTGTGCTCAAGTTACGTGCTTACATGCCATGCCACACTCCCTTGTCACACCATATGCTATGATTGATGACAACACTTGTTGGGTGAATCACCTCTTGAATGCTTGGTTTTGCTTTAATGCCAACCACATTTGTATTTCCAAGTGCTTGTTATCTTTGCTCCTTTTGAAGGGATTACAAGATGGTGCGACATTGGAGAGTGCCCACTTCGAACTTCAACATGATGAGTACTTGGTGGTTGCCAACTTCTCCACGGCCACACCCTCTCTTTCCCATGGTGATGAACATCACGATCTGTTGACGGATCTCTCCCGGGGGGAGATGATGTGGAGCATCCCTCGCTCATCCCCATGGACTCTACTACAACTCGTCAAGCACCTAGGGGACCGATGGCAAGAGCACGTGCACGCACCGTCAAACCCGAGGTTAACTCATTCCGCTTCGAGTTTCTTTCAGATTCACTCGAGAGTCGGATTCTACCTCAACTGGAAACACTATGCACTTGTAGGTACCAAGAAGAGAACCGTGAAGAGGCGAGGACGGATACACATGCACCTATGGTGAAGGAGAAGGAAGAAGGACGCGCGAGGCGTGAAGCAAGAGTGGTCGCGGACCACCCCGGGTGCCCGGTCACCAACACCCCCAGGTGCCCGGCCACCAGCCGCCGGCTGGCCAAGGCCCTGGACACCCCGGGTGCCCGGCCCTGCCCGCCTTGGCGCTGGAGCTGCCCACCCCGGGTGCCCGAGTCGCCACCCCCGGGTGCCCGGCCCCTACCAGCACCACTCCGGGTGCCCGGTCCATCACCCCCGGGTGCCCGGCCTCCTCTGTGGCACGGCCCCGCCCCCCCAACGGGTTCCCGGGCTCTCAACCCCCGGGTGCCCGGCCCTCTACAGCGCCCCGGGAAAGGCTCCCTGACCGGCCCGGGTGCCCGGCCCTTCAGCCCCGGGTGCCCAGCCTACACCGCGCCAGCCACCAGCCCTGCCCCGGGTGCCCGGCCGGTTGGACCCCGGGTGCCCGCACCTCTCCAAGAGCCTGTGTGCCTCTTTGGGTTCTTACCCTTGTATCCCCCCTTCTCCTCTTATTGCGTCCCTAAACTATATATACCCCTTCCCTAGCTCATTTAGAGGATAGCAAAGTATTTGATAGACATTTGTGAGCTTTGCTCCATGAATCCACTCCACTAGGAGATCAAGACCTCCTCTTGGAGTGACCAAACATCAAGACCTCCTCCTTGGGGAAGGATACCCATCATAGGATTTGGGATGAACTCTAACATGTATCTTATTTCCCTTTGATTGTTCATGTACCTTGTGGATCTTGTGTGTTTGTTGGTCTAGTGGATGTGTGATTTGGACTTGTTCTTGAGTGTTCCTCTTGTTTTCCCTCTTCTGTTCATCTTGTTCTTGGGGATTCCCCCTCCAATTCGTGAAAGATCTTCACCTAGGGTTCCACCCTACAACACGTTGTCAACATGGTCAACAAAAAACAGGAATCGGCAGAAGTACGTGGAGAGGATGACAGTAAGGGCCCACCACGTCAGCGTATGGAAAAATAAAATGCTTCCTCCTAGTGTTTTCCTGACATCTGGGACCCACGACATTGTGAGCGTATATAGTCAATAGACAAGAGAACAACACAAGATCAACTGACACCTGGGACGTAGCTACTCGAGCAGTATTTTTTTGTTTGGTATTGTTGAGACGGAGCAAGGTTTGAACTAGGCTGTGGCCCGTCTAGCCCAGGCTTATACTTTATGTTCACCATGTGACCAGCCCAGCTATTTTTTCTTTGTGAAAATGAGCCCAGTTTATTTTTTCTGAAGAATACCAAATCCAGGCCTACTTATTTTTCTATGCCCTGATGGGCTGCAACTCTTTCAAGACATCTGCAAATCTTGAAAGTAATATGAAATGGGATGTAAATATAAAAATAGATGACAAATTGGCAATTACTTTATAATTTCTGAATTTTTTCATATTTTTAGATTCCTATTTCACTGGGGATTAACCTAATTGAAATATATCTTCAAAGTACTTTAAATCTAGCTCGACATTTCGGTATTAAAAATAGTTTGGAACCCACAGAAATATGCGAAATTGGCCCTGGCCAACCAAAAAAATGACTGCAATAAATTGCATGAGAAGTTGCCATGAGCTATATATAAATTATTAAAAAAAGAGGGAGTGGTCTGACTTGTGGGCCTGTTTAGTTGACGGGTATGCAAGATTTTTTTAGTTATTATATACGTCAACAAACGGTTCTAGTAGACGTAACCGTTGGATGTCAATCCAACGGCCGTCGTGTTTCTTCAATCTCTGATCTTTTGCTCCAGCCGCCAAAGCAGCGCCGGCGGGACGGCCTGGTCCCACCTCCCGTGGCCGGCTGTGCTGCCTCGCAGGCCTCAGTACCCCCTACTACTCCCACCACTGGCCAGGGCATCCCTCTACTCACCCACACACCCTATTATTCTACGGCGACGGCAGCCTCACACCGCAGCCGAACCGGTGAACCCTCGTACTCCTCTCCGCGCGGGCTTCCACTGGCGCGTCTTCCCCGGCTCCGTGTCGTCCCCTTCCTAGGCCTCGCCGTCATCCACCGCCGTGGTGCTCTCGGCGCGGCGTGGTCAATGTGGTCAACGACCGACTTCCATCGGAAGAGTATTTTACGTGGAGAGGCTGACAACTGGGTCCATGGCAGCAGCAAGGAAGTGCCTCCTTATTATGCGGAAAATAATTATTCCTCCACCTAACAGCAGGGACCCACCGGACGGGCCACCAATATTTCGCGAAAAAAACATTTCCCCCTGACTGCTGGGACCCACAGGACGTGACGCCGTATTTCGCTAAAAAAACGTTCACCCCGCTGTTAGCTCGGACCCACCGGAAGTGCCCCCTTATTACGCACAAAAAATGAATACCCCCTGCTAGCGGGGACCCACCTTGGTGGGAGGCTGACTTGTGGGCCTACTAAGTTGACTGGGACAGAGGCCTTTGTCAACTTTAGTCAATATATGAACGATTCTAGCTCCAGTGATCGTACGATGTCCATCCAACGGCCGTACTGCTTCTTCAACCTCTGGTCTTCTTGCTCCAGCCACCCAAAGTAGCGCCGGTTGTGCCGCTTGCTCCTGCCGCCCGTGGCCAGCTGTGATGTCGCGGAGGCCTCACCGCCCCCTACTACTCCCACCGCTGGCCAAGCCATCCCTCTACGCACCCACACCCCCTGTTATTCTGCGGCGACGGCAACCTCACACCGCAGCCGAACGAGTGAACCCTCATACTCCTCTACGCGTGGGCATCCACTACTGCGTCTTCCCCGGCTCCGCTTAGTCCCCTTCCTAGGCCTCGCCGTCGTCCACTGCCCTGGTGCTCTCGGCACGGCGTGGTCAACATGGTCAAGGAACGGCTTCCATCGGACGTGGACTGTACGTGGAGAGGCTGACAGCTGGGTCCACGGCCGCAACAAGGAAGTGCCTCCTTATTACGCGCAAAATATTTATTCCTCCACCTGCCAGCGGGGACCCACCGGACGGGCCACCATATTTCTTGAAAAAACATTTCCCCCTATCTGCTGATACCCACCAGCTACATCTTCTCATGCAAGGAAGTGCGTCCGGGCAAAAAAAAACGATTGGCCCCCCTGACTGCTGGGACCCACCAGCTACATCTTCGCAGGCAAGGAAGTTCCTGACAGTCAGGACCCACCTGGTCGAAGCATACGTAGAGTTGTCATTCTGGTCACGAACGTGTACGTACATACTGGTCGATGTAGAGGCACGCACGTGTCGTAGTAAAGGCACGCACGTGTCGTAATACAGGCGCGCACATAGCATGTAAATGTACGTACAGCGGCCAGGGTGCAAGAAAGAAAATACGGCCACATATGTGTACATACGGGCGGGGTCTCGAACGCCTACTCGTGCATACGTACGACCAGGGCTAGTGTACATGGCTGGGTCGGAACGGAGAAATAGCATCGTCGTCGTATTCATGGGGAGGCAACAAAATGCGTCGTGTTCATTGGGAGGCAACGGAATGTGCGTGTTCATCAGGAGGCAACATAATGTGTCGTGTTCATCGGAGGCAACAAAACGCGTGGGAGCCAACCGGCTGGGTCAGAATGGAATGCGTGGTCGTGTTCATCGGGCGGGCTTGGACGGAACAGGCGATGGAAGCAAGGCCTGGAGTACCGCAAAATGGAGGAAACGGACCTCCTACGTTCGGAACGGGGTCCTGTTGATCAAGAGGCGTGTGGCGTACCGTAAAACGGAGGAAACGGACCTCCTACGGTCGAAACGGGGGTCCTGTTGATCGGGAGGGGTGTGGCATACCGCAAAACGGATGAAACGGACTTGTGTTGGAGCGCTACAGTCGAAACGGGGGTCATGTTCATCGGGAGGGGTGTGGTACCGTAAAACAGGACTCCACGGTATACTGTTCATCTCCACTGTCGACCTCCTCCAGCCTCCACGGGCTACCATCGACCTCCTCCATCCTCCACGGGCTCTTGTTCATCCAGCCTCCACCGTGCGCTACTCCACCGACTACTGTTCAACCACCCCTCCACGGGCACCCCTCCACCGTCTACTGTTCATCCAGCCCTCCACACCACGGGGTCCTATTCAACCACCACTCCACGGGCACCCCTCCACCGTCTACTGTTCATCCAGCCCTCCACACCACGGGGGCCTGTTCATCCAGGTGCAACGCCATCGCTCACTGTTCATCCAAACACCCCGCAACGCTCACTGTTCCTCCAATCGATCGGCTTCAGTTAGCAGCAGTAGTGACGGAATCGCTCGATCGGGTTCAGTTAACAGCCATCAATCGATCGCTCGGGTTCAGTAACGCGTAGCCTGCAGTGCAATTGCTCGGGTTCTATTAGAGCCCAACGCCTCGCTCGGGTTCAGTTAGAGCCAACGCCTCGCACACACGCGCGTACATGTATGAGAGAAACGTGCATCGCTCGGCCCCCAACCTCCCACCGTAACCAGGAACTCCCCAAAATTTTCCTCCCCCTCGCTTCTACCACGGTTTTTTCCGTCATGGACGACACAAAGAATGTCATGCAGCTGCGTCTCCGGCCCGCCCAGGACAAAAAGCCCATTTTCTGTCATGATTTTTTGTCATAGAAGTAGGAGCCCACCACACCTATGATGATACCGGGTTTTGTCACAATTATCATCATAGAAGTGTCATATGTAGGATAGAAAAAAATGTCATGGATGTGTCCTTTTTTTTGTAGTGAAGCCAGCCGGAAACCAGCTCCAAACGATCGGGCACCAGATGGGAGTCGGTGCCTTGGAGGTCTTCCCGCAGCAGGGCCATCTCAGAAAGGGCATGTTCCAAGACATCGAAGGAGGCGGAAGGACCTAGAACCAGCGGCACAGCAGAAGGAGGAGGCGGCAACGTAACCATGGCTCGGGAGACTTGGGGCTCCTGAGCCTTGGCTACCTGAGCAACAACATCGGGTATCGCCACCTACGGAGCCAGCGGGGCCATGGGGGCTGGCGCCCCACCAGGGTGCTCCTCCAGGCCTCGCGAGGATGATCGGGCATGGGAGGTGCGAACGTCGTCGCCTCCCATCCCCACGGACGAAGGAGCGGCCACGGCAGATGAGTCGGCCCCAGATGGCGTCACCGCATCCCCCTTCCTCTTCTTCGACGCAGGCGGCGGCCTAACCAATCGATGGAGAACGTCAAGTACCAGCAGCATAATCAAGAACAAGATGGAGCTCGGACACTTACTTGTCTACCGCGGAGTAGTTCACCCTCCTCTTGCTAAGCTTGGAGCTCGAGAGCCTCGTGGCTCGAGACGCAGCCGCAAGGGCTCCAGGAGCAAGGGAAGGCGCAGTAGAAGGGCCAGAAGCGGCTCCAGGCGGCGTCCGGGTAGAAGCAGCCTCTCGGGAGATCAGCGCCGACGTTCCCTTCTTCGGGATTGCGGGCGGATCCTCCTCCTCTGGGGTGGAGTCGGCCTCGTCGTCGTCTGGCAAGGTGCAGAGGATGTCGGCCCTAGGCGGGGGAGAGGTCTCCCCCGTCCCCTCGAGGGTTGCCTCTGAGTCGCGTTCCTCGTCTTCTTCCTCTCGTTCTCTGCGGGAGTCACCCGAAGACACGTCCACCAACGCCGCAAGCCCCCGGACCATAGGGGGCGCCGCCGGCACCAGGCCACGTCTGTCAAAGGTGGGCATGGCAGCCACCACTTGCGCCATGACCTCGCGGAGGAAAAAAGGGACAGGGGCATTCGGCGGATACTCCTGATCGTCCCCGACGAAGAGGCGGAGAGCTGCGGCCAAATCCTCATCAGTCAAGGACGCCGGATTCAGACGAAGCTTGTTGTCTGCACCCCCAAGCATCCATAAGGGGTACGAGCGTGCTTGGAGCGGAGCCACCCGCTACATCAAGAACTCCCTCAGGAGCGTGTCCCCGGTCAACTTCGCTCCCTTTGCGTTGCCCGGCTTCAGGTCAGCGTTCATCTTCTCCAACACCAACTTCGCCTCATCGTCAGCAAGCTTCGCGCGAGACCACCTTTCGTCAGGCTGGGGCATCTCTGTTGGCAGCGCCAACCGGGAATGGACACACTTGGCATCCATCATGACCCACTTGCTCTGGAAGCTGTCGGCCCTCTTCCCGGCCTTCGAGATTGCGTTGGCCTTGTCGTACGCGATGAAATTGGTGCACACCGAGGTGTGGTCGCCGTTGGTTCGAAGGAGGAAAAAGTGGCGCAGCAAAGCCACGGACGGCATCCCCCAACATGCGCCTCGCAGTAGTAGGCGAAAATCGACAAGAGAATGACGGAGTAAGGATGGAGATGAAGGGCCTGCAATCTGTAATGGTGGAGGATGGCATATAAGAAGTCGGAGAAGGGAGGAACTAGGCCTGCGATGACAGCGTTCTTGAAGAAGGGATAGAAAGTGCTCCCTTGAGCCTCCGGCACGGCGGAGCCAGCCCGGAGTTCGGTCTCCCCCTTTTCGTTGCTCTCCACCGCCGTCAGCAGGAGCGTGGTGGTGAGATTCTTCTTCGACACATTGGGGGCGTCCAGGTCCGGCGCGTACAAACATGGCTGCACATCAACCTTGGCATTGCGGGGCGCCATCGCTTGCTGAGAGGGATGGGATCGAAGCAGATCTGGAGATTGCAGAAGCAAGGAGCAAGGAAGGGGATCTGGAGCAAGACGAAGGAAAGCAAGGAAGGCAAGCCTTACCCGCGCCAGCCTTTTTGTCAGTCAGGCAGTTGCCGAGGCACCGTGAGGAAGCAGAGACGCCCATGTCCAATTAGTCGCCATGCGTCGACCAAGGCCGCAGGCTGTTGGGGCCCGCGGTGCTCCTCCCTTGCCCTTTGGCTTCGCCGCTAAGCCAAGTCAGAGCACGCCTTGGGCCCTGGGGCTACTGTCGGCATTCTGGGAACGGGGGTCTCCAGACTTGCCTGCCTGCGGCCCGCGGCGTGGCTCCACCAGCTGCCCAGTACGGCCCGTCTTTATCAACCAAACTATCGGATATCGGGTTCCGACAAAACCCTTAAGGTTCAAACACTGGGGTGCGTGCGAAGATCTTCTCTCTACCGAAACACGCCCTCAGCCTCGCCGCGATTGCTAGATCGATGAACAACACAGGACATAAGGTTTATACTGGTTTGGGCCACCATTGTGGTGTAATACCCTAATCCAGTGTGTGGTGTGGTGGATTGCCTCTTGGGCTGATGATGAACAGTACAGAGGAAGAACCGCCTCGCGAGGAGATGTGTTGTTGTGCTTGGTGGTGCGTAGATGAACTGTGTTTGGATTAGATTGCCTCTACTGTGGTGGCTATCTCTATTTATAGAGGCCCTGGTCCTCTTCCCAAATATTGAGCGGGAAGGGATCCAACAACAGCCATTTTGAAAGGGGACAACTAGTACAAGCTATCCTGACTAAAGGTGGTCTTCGACTACCAAAGGTGCTGGCGATGACGCCGTCTTGGGCTCCATGGTGACCTCCGTCCTGCCGCTCTGCTGGTCTTGGTCTCGTTGCACTGATATGGAAACCTTTGCATGATGCCTTTCTACTCCGTGCCTGCGCTCGCCCCCTTTGCACCAAAGAGGAAACGAGGACACTATGCAGGCTGGCGCCAGCCTGGTCTTCATCGTCATGGCATGCGTCATGGGCACCTCGTGAGGTGCCCCTTGCCTTGATCTCTCCGCCTCCTCGCGAGCCTGCCTGGTGAGGCCGCTCCTGAGGAGGCCTTGCGTCGTCCGCCCCGCGAGGCTTGGCCCCTCGCAAGTGTCTTGAGTGTTTGGTTGATGAAGACGGGCCATACTGGGCCACTGGTTGAGCCACGCAGCAGGCCGCAGGCAGGCAAGTCTGGGGACCCCCGTTCCTAGAAGGCCGATAGTAGCCCCCGAGCCCAAGGCATGCTCAGACTTGGCTTAGCAGCGAAGCCAAAGGGCAAGTGCGGAGCTGTGCAGGCCCCAACAGCCTGCAGCCTTGGGCGACTGATTGGACATGGGCGTCTCCGCTTCCCCACACTACCTCGGCAACTGCCCGACTGACAAAAGGTTGGCGTGGGCAAGTCTTGTCTTCATTTCTCTCCTTTTGTCTTGCTCCATATCCCCTTCCTTGCTTCCTTGCTTCCAAAATCTCCAGATCCGCTACACTCCTTCCCTTTCAGCGAGTGATGGCACCCCGCAAGGTCAAGGTCGATGCGCTGGCGGCTTGGTATTCACCGGCCCTGGATGCCCCCAACATGTGGGAGAAGAACCTCATTGCTACACGCCTGATGACGGTGGTGGAGGGCAGCGAGATGGGGGAGACCGAACTCCGGGCTGGCTCCGCCAAGCCGGAAACTAAGGGGAGCACATTCTACCCCTTCTTCATGAACGCCATCGTCACCGGCCTAGTTCCTCCCTTCTCCGACTTCTACTACGCCATCCTCCGCCACTACAGGTTGCAGGCCCTGCATCTCCATCCCAACTCTGTTCTCCTTTTGTCGATCTTCGCCTACTACTACGAGGCGCATGTTGGGGTGATGCCATCTGTGGCTCTGCTGCGCCACTTATTCTTCGTCTGAATCAACAGCGAGTAAACCACAGCATGCGCCAACTTCGTCGCGTACTCCAAGGCCAACACGATCTCCAAGACCAAGAAGAGGGCCGAGAACTTCCGGAGCAAGTGAGTCATGATGGATGCCAGATGTATACACTCCCAGTTGGCGTTGACGGAGCCTCCCCAGTCTGACGAAGGGTGGTCCAGCGCGAAGCTTACCAACGACTGGCGAAGCTGGTGTTGGAGAGGATGAACGCCGACTTGAAGCCGGGCAACGTGAAGGCGGCAAAGCTGACAAGGGCCACACTCCTGAGGGAGTTCCTAATGCAGCGGGTGGCTCCACTTTAAGCGCACTGATGGAGGCTTGGGGGTGCACACGACAAGCTCTGTTTGAATCCGGTGGCTCTGGCTGATGATGAACTGGCCTCAGCTCTTTGCCTCCTGGTTGGAGACGACCAGGGAGGCCTGGAGGGTGCCCCTGCCCCCTTGTTCCTCCGTGAGGACTGGGAGCAGGTGGTGGATGCCATGCCGACCTTTGATGGTCGCGGCCTGGTGCCGGCGCTGCCTCCTGTGGCTTAGGGGGCAACGACTCCAGTGGAAGTTTCTTCAAGTGACTCCCGCGGGGGAGGAGAGGAAGACGAAGAAGAAGAGGAGTGTGACCTCGGAGGCGACTGTTGAGGGGAAGGGGGAGACCTCTCGCCGGTGTAGGGCCAGCATCCTCCGCACCTTGTTGGACGATGAAGTGGCCGACGCCACGCGAGAGGAAGAGGATCCACCCACGTTCCAGAAGAAGGACAGGTCGGCGCTGATCTCCTGAGGGGCTGCTTCTACCCATGAACCACCCGAAGCCGCCTCCATCCCTTCTACTATGCCTTCTTCCGCTCCTGGACCTCTTGAGGCTGCACCACGGACCACGAGGCTCTTGGGTTTCAAGCTCGGAAATAGGTCGGTCACCTATGTCGGGATTGACCAGTAAGTGCTCGAACTCCATCTTGCTCTTGTTTTTGGGTGCCGGGGCTTGATCTTCTCCATCAATTGGTTAGGCCGCCACTTGGGGCGAAGAAGAAGAAGGGGGACACGGTGACTCCATCTGGGGCAGACTCGTCTGCCACGGCCGCTCCTTCGTCCGCGGGAAAGGGAGGCGTTGATGCTCACGCCTCCCTTGCCCGATCATCCTCGTGAGGCCTGGAGGAGCGCCCTGGCGGGGTGCCAGCCCCTGTGGCCCTGTGGGCTCTGGAGGTGCCAGTGCCCGATGCTGCTGCTGAGGTACCCAAGGCTCAGGATCCCCCAGTTTCTCAAGCCATGGTTGCGATGCTGCCTCCTCCTCCTGCACCGCTGGTTCTAGGTTCTTCTGCCTCCTCTGCTGTCTTGGACCGTGCCCTCTCCGAGTTGGGCCAGCTGCGAGAAGACCTTCAAGGAACCGACTCACACCTGGTGGTCGGGCGCCTGGATCTGGTCTCCGGCTAGATTCATTCTGACTCCTCCGTCCGAGCTGCGCTGAGGAAGGCTGCGGCAGCTTCTGAGGAGGAGAAGCAAGACGCCACCCAGGCCACAGCTGCTCGCGAGACGACATTGAAGGATGCCACCGTCGCCCTGGACCGCTGCAAGGCGCTGGAGGCCGAGCTGTAGGGCTTGCGCGATGAGCTCTCCAAAGAGGCTCGCCCCCGCCAGGCGAAGGAGGAGGAGATGATGGCTCGGGAGGATGCCGTAAGGGACCGCGACGCCGAGCTGACATGGCTGTCGGAGTCGCGGGATGCTGAGCGCAGCCAGCTGGAGACGCTGGAGCAGACGATGAGGGCGGAGAGGGCCGAGCTGGATGCCAAGGTGAAGGTCCTGGCCAAGGATCGTGGCCTTCGCTCGCCTTGAGGAGAGGGCTCGCACGTCACTGAAGATGCTCTACGAGAATGGCTTGGAGAAGCCACTGGCTGGTGCCAAGAACGGCCCCGCCCAGCTGCTTCCCTTCTTGGTCGAGGCGGTTGAGGAGGTCGTGACCGGCGTTGGCCCCATGGCCGAGGTGGAAGCTTGCATCCTTTCTTCTGCGGCGCTGACGCGCGTCTTCAGCCACGTCCACCTTCATGATCCTAACGCCAACCTTGACGAGCAGCTAGAGCCCGTGGACAGCGAGCATTTCGCCGCTACTGCTGAAGCTGTGAAGGGCCAGGTGGATGCCTTGCTGGGGAAGTTCCACGCCTTTGCTACTGCACCCACGGCAGGTGCTGCTGATCCTGCGGCCTCGGGAGGTGGAGCTGCTGGGGGAAACACCACCACGGAGGCGAAACACCTGGCAAATCATGACATTGTACAAGGGTGTGTTTCTCGCGGCCTCTTTCCTATTTAATTCATGCAACATGCACTATGCCTCGTGGAGGCGTTTAAACTTGCGTTTGGTACTGTGAAGACAATTATGGTTTATAATATTTTCTCTAGGATTTGCTTTGAGATTTTGTTGTTTCCTTCCTATTTGCTTTATGTTTTACGTTGGCAGAGCCCAGCCCCGCGCATACCTCAACCGCTATTGGCCCCGACTGGATCACCAGGACGGAACCAAGGAGTGAGGGGCTACGTGACAAGTTAGGCTCCGGAGTAGCGATGCGCAGGAGTCCCCCTTGACGCAAGGGAACATAGGAGTAGATCTATCGTTCTACGTTGGCAGGGCCCAGCCCCGCGCATGCCTCAACCGCCATTGGCCCCGACCGGATCACCAGGACAGGACCAAGGAGTGAGGGGCTACGTGACCAGTTAGGCTCCTGAGTCACGATGCTCAGGAGTCCCCCTTGACGTTCAAATGATCTTCATACCTTGGCTCCGCTCGGGGAGGGGCACGCGATGACCAGGTCCGAGGGACCTGGCTGGGTGGCTGCGCTCGGGTGTTACCCGGGCGCAGCCCCCGTGTCCAGCCCCCCTCGCGTGACACTCCCGAGGGGAGGTGTTGCGATGAAGCTAGACACTGAGCTCTGTGCTCCCTGGGGTTGATACAGTCATGGACCGCCTTTAGTTGTTTATCACCAGCGCGGAGCATAAAGCTTCCGTATGTGTATGGGCATAGCCGCTCCTCGACAGTGTCGTCAGCCAGCGTGGAGCATGGTGCTTCCACTGGTATGTGGGAGGGGGGGCCTCCGGGAGGAGCCCCCGAGGCGTGTACAGCCCCGCCCTGACACGTGGCTTGCCCAGCATGGCTAGACGAGGTGTATCTGGGCACTCGTGAGCCAGAGTGGGACTCGTGAGGCCCTACCTCAAGGCGGGTTGCGCCTGGTCTTGAGTCTTTGACAGTTGTGTGTTCCTGCGAGATGGCTAGATACAAATGCTCTATGTCCTCAGGTCCGGGCCCTCGCGCAAGCTCAGCCGCCGCTGGTATGCCAGGTCGCGATGCCGTGGTCAAGGCTAGGGGGTGAGGGCTGGAGAGCCAGTAAGAGCTCCTGAGTCGCGGTGCTCAGGATCTCCCCTTTTAACGCGCAAGCGATTTGTATGAGGGAGAGGTGAGGGCACTGAGGGCCTGGAGAGGTGATGCTTGCGGGGTTGCAGTGGGCCAGAGCTCGACCACTCAGATTTGTCGACGTTACAGGAACGGACCCATGCGCAAGCGCCATGCCAGCATGAGCAGCTCCAGTGGTAGATGTCAATCGAATAGGTGATAATCACAGGCAGGTTAAGCATGAAAGGCAAATCAGCTTAGGTAAATGCAAGAGGGATACATGCCACTAGGTCAGGCCCGAGCGGCTTGGCGATGATGCATCCCTGATGGCGCCCCCAGCAAGGTAAACTGAAGAAGCAAAAGGGATACACGCCGCAGGCACGGGACCCATGTGGCCTGGGAATGATGCAGCCCTGAGGGCGCTCCCAGCTGAAATGAACTCGGGAGATGTCACCTGGTACCATTGTAGAGGGGGTGTTGGAATAGCTGAAGATGCGCAGTGACGAGGCCGACCCTCACGAGCCAGCGGAGCCCTGAGCCTCGGGAGGCTCTGAGGGCCCAGGCGGTTCCTCGACGACCATCTCCATCTCCGCTAGGACTGCGTGATGCTTGGCCTCCTGAGCCGCCAGAATGCTCCGCAGATGGCGCTGGTGGGTAGCAGCCGCGTTCGGCAGGCCAAAAGGCATGCGAACGTAGTTGTGTGGCGGACCCTCGCCGCATCCGACGCGCAAAGGCCATAGGCGCTCCTGAGATGCGTCTCCGGTGAGCCCTGGAACGTCAATGGAGATGCGCAGCCCACCATCCTCGCCTGTATGGGTGGCCACGCCAGACAAGCGGCGGTCGCTGCGCATGTCTCTTGCTTCCTGAAGCTCCTGAGCGGTCTTGGTGATGAACTCTTGAACGTTGGGCTTCCCACGCCATGAAACCTCCTGAGGGAAACGTGCCGCGAAGCACGCCTCCAATTGGTGCCCGAGCGCCTCCCTCATGATTTTGGCAAAGTCTGAGGCCCTCCAGAAGAGAGCCCCCGAGCCCTGCCCGAGGAGGGCGCCGGCGCGCCTTCCAATGCGATGGAGGGAGGTGCCCCTTGCGCGGGTGCTGATCCTGACGCTGCATCTCCTGAGGTGCCAGTCTCCTGAGGCCTTGAGCTGAGCGGCGTCTTCTTATTCTTGGGGACTACCTCGGGAGGATTCTCACCCCTCCTATCTGGGTCCTCGATTGATGCAGCTTGGAAGGCGCGCTCGAGGGAGCACACTGCATCTCTTTCTTCACAGGGGACCGTGATGATTCCGCCGCTTCCTAGCATCTTGAGGGCGTTGTAGCCGTGGTGGGTCACCGCCATGAACCTGGCCAGTGCTGGATACCCGAGGATGGCATTGTATGACAGGTGTATGTGGGCGACGTCGAAGTCGATGAGCTCGGTGCAGTAGTTGTCGCGCTGGCCGAAGGTGACAGGGAGGCGGACCTACCCTATCAGAGTGGTGGAACCATCAGTGAATCCTGAGAAAGGCGTGGTTGGCTGGAGCTGATCATAAGGCACTTGAAGGTTGTCGAACATCTCGATGGACAGAACATTGAGCCCTGCACTGCCATCGTTGAGGGTCCTGGCGACTTGCACATTGCTGATGACTGGGGAATAAATCATCGGGAGGACGCCGGTAGTAGCCGCACACTTGAGTTGATCTACTGAACTGAAGGTGATGGCGCACTTGGACCACCTGAGCGAGCGCGTGGCCTCGAGCCTGGGGAGCACTGGATTCACCTGGCGAGCAAATTGCTTGAAGATGCGTTGAGAGGCTGGGGCCTGAGCTCCGCCCAAGATGCAAGTGATAGCACGTGGCTCCTGGAAGCCCCCAGACCCCTCGTCCTGGTGGTGCTCATCATTCCTTCTTGGCAGCAGCGGCACAGGAGGAAGGCATGTGTTACCTTGCGGGTGGTCCTCGCGAGGCTGATCCCTCCAGGCTCCCTCGCGAGGCTGGTCCTGCCAGTGATCCTCGCGAGGTTGGTCACGCCACTCCTAGCGAGGGCCACGGTCGTCCCATCGTCCTCCGCCACGTCCTCCTCCTCGGCCGTAGCCCTGGTCATTGCGCTCGGGGCGTCTTCCGAAGCGTCCTTCTCAAACGGCTCTGAGCTCTTGGCATTCATTGTTGTTATGGGTGTGGTGGTTGTGGTAGGTGTAGAACGATCGGCTGTCCTAGGACGACTCTGGCTGCACCCTGCTGCGCTTCGTGTCTGGCTTTGCTGCGAGCACGACAGCTCCTTTGCGCTTCACGTCCTTGGTCTTGGCCTTCTTCTCTTCTGGGTCAGCGGCTGGAAGCTCGAGGAGGGAGAGGCATCCCTCCTCATCTCTTGCGCACTTGGTCGCCAGGTTGAACAGCTCCAGGGATGTGTACAACTCCTCAGGGATGTGTACAACTCCTCGTGGATGGCGAGCTCCTCCTTCATCTTGATGACACGTACGCCATCAAAGAACGCTGAGATGATGGCCTCGTCCGTCACCTTGGGGATCTTGAGGCGGGCGCTGTTGAAGCGCTGGATGTATTTCTGCAGGGTCTCTCCAGGCCGCTGCTTGATGCGGTGCAGGTCACCCACGGCCGGAGGCGGTCACGAGTGCCCGCGAAGTTGGCGATGAAATGGCTGCGCATCTCGTCCCAAAGGGAGATCAAGCCGGGAGGCAGGTTCAGGAGCTAGGTGCGGATATCGTCCTTGAGCGCCACGGGAAACCAGTTCGCCATGACATTCTTGTCTCGGTTGGATGCCTCCATGCCCAGCTCATAGAGCTGCAAGAACTCCGCGGGGTCGGCTGTACCATTGTAGCGAGGAGGCAGGTCCGGCTTGAACTTGCTGGGCCAAACAACGCTATGTAGCTCGGCGGTGAACGCGCGGCAACCTGCTGTGGCCACCAAAGCCCGTTGCTGACGCGGGTCTTGCTATTAATGGTTCCCGCGCTGCCGCCAGGGGCAGCACGGGATCTTGACACGCTGGAGCAGGGACGCGGTCTTGTCGTGCTAGTGCAGGAAGCTCGAGAGCACCTTCTTGAGGTCGAGGGATTTCTTGGCAGCTTCCTTCTTCTCGCGCGGGCGCTGGACGTGGCGGGTCACATCCAGGGGCGCCGCGCCTTGGAGCCAGGGCGCCGTCTTGGGGGAGAGGCGGCGGAGGCGCTCCCTGAGCCGCGTCGTCAACGACTGACAGAGGGCGAGGCAGCAAGAGGGACATAGTGGGAGAGCCCTCTGTGGCGCTGACAAGCTCGGTGATGTGAGCGAGCCACTCTTCGTAGAGGTCATCGACGGGGCGTTAGTGCAAAAGCTCATGTGCCAGGAGCAACGTGGCATGCGCGTCCGTGGAGGCGCGACAAGCGTGAGACGACGAACCAGCTGGGGTCAACAATGGAGTGGCGGTGCGGCCTTCTCGCCGCACCGAGGGATGCAGGAAAGATGCCTGCTGCTCGTTCCCTGCCAGGCTGGTGGCGGCGCTGGCGGCAGGTGACGGAGAACGACGAGGAGACTCGCCGACAGGGGCCGTCTGGGTGATGTCACAGCACTGGAAATCTTCTTGTAATTAGTGGCAATGCATCCATGCATCATTGTCAATTTTAATTAAACTTGAAATGGGGATGCTTAAACCCTAGCACCAAATGAATTCAACTAGGGTCAAAATAAAATCTTTTTCATTGAACTCAAAATGCCCTCTAAAAATGTTCAACATTTCTGGTTTGAGGTGGAAGCATCTACCAAAAATGGATTATATTTTTGCAGGACATATTGGGCTTTGAGTTAAATCATAAAGTATTTGCATTTGGGCATTTAAATGCTAATAAATAGTTTAAATGCTCAAATAATCATAAACTAAAATGTTTGTTGTTGGTTATATTTCAAACAGTGGCATTGATCAGTTTCATGACTTTTGGGATTGATTTGGTATTTTTAATAAAGCCACAAAGTTGCAGGAAAATAGGAAACAGGAATTAAAAGAGAAAGAGAGAGAACTTACCTGGCACTTACCTAGCAAAGCCCACCTAGCCTGGCACTGTAGCAGCCCAGTCGGGCAAAACCAGCCCAGCCCACCAGGGGCTCCTCCCTGTCGTCTTCCACCTCGTGCGAGTGGGCACGAGGGCGTGTGGACACCGCGACACCGCCGAGCTCACCACGCCACCACCCTGTCTGGCTGCCTCCTCCTCTCCCTGGACGTCTCCTGCAGCTCCACGCCACCCCCTGGAACCCCCTCGCACTCTCCCTCATCCCCAACTCCTCCTCTGTCCCTCTCTCCCGCGATCGTCGTGACCGCCCGAGAATGCTAACGAGCACCCCCGTGACCACCGGCCACCCCTCGCCCTGCCACTACGCCCAGAAGCTCCGCCTCGACCCCCTCTTCCTCCCCACCGATCCACGCCCCTCCGGAAGCCCTGCAGCGTCGTCCTCAAGCTCATCTTCAACCTTCGCCCACCGTCAACCTCATCGTCGATTCGCCGTCGTCCATGCTTCCCCGAGCCCACTTCGACGCCCCCTACAACCGCAGTGAACCACTACGCCAAACCCGTCTCTCCCCGTGCTCGTTTGCCCCCTCTGGCTGTCGCTTCTGTCAAGCCCGAGACCTCACTACCGCCGGCCATGGCGCCACTGCGGCTACTGACGCCATTGCTCGCACCTGAGCGTGTCCCCGTGTTCAGTACTTCCCCAGGAGCACGCAGCACCCACCAGTTCCTCCCGTAGTGCACCATAGCGTCAAATCGGTCGGCGCCCGAACTCCGGCCACCGCGGAAGCGGACACCAGCGTCGATTTAGGTCGTCTCCGGCGACCCCTCTAGCACCAGCCGACGCGGACGAGGCCCAGGATTCCAACGGTGCCATCCGCGCCCCGAACCATGGCCCGTGCTACGTTTCCGGACCGCGCCGCCGTCTCGGGACTCGCCGGCGTCATGTCGCCGGTGGGTTTGACCCATTTGACCATGTGGGCCCCGCCCCTGGTCAAACCTACATTAGGAGTTAATATAATATTAATTTATTTAGTTAAGCTAATTACACTGACATGCGGGACCCACTGTCAGGTTTGACCGGACCGTGCCCCATTGACCGCTGACGTCACACTGACATCAGGTTGACGCAGTAAGTCATTTTCTGGATTTAAAATAATTCAGGAAATTCCAGAAAATAGCTAAAACTTCCAAAAATCATAGTAATTCAACCGTGACTCCAAAACAAACAAATTATATATGAAAAATTATTCATGCATGCTTGAACAATGTCTGTCCTCTGTTTTGGACAAAAAAAATAAAGGGCATTTAAATAATCATATATGGAGTTGGAATTTGAATCATGTATTCAAACCAACTTCCTTTAAATAATAGCTAGGTGCATTAGGCCAAAACACATTCATATTGCCATGTCATAGCATGCATCATATTGTGCATTGCATTGATCGTGTTTCTTCTGTGTTTGCCGGTGTTGTTCCCCCTCGGTAGACGTTGTACCGACGATGTGATCGTTGACACTGATGAAGACTCAATATTATCTTCAGAAGTGCCAGGCAAGCAAAAACCCCTTGTTCATTCCGATACAATCCCACTCTCTCGCTCCTGCTCTTTTTACTGCATTAGGACAACAACGATTCATTTGTTACTTGATGCGGTAGTTGAACACCTTTATCCTCTGCATGACCTGTCATTGCCATAGTAAATAGATGAAACCCACTAGCATGAGTAGGAGTTGTTTGAGCCCTGTTGTGCCTACTCATTCATGTTTGTTTGTCATGCCTGCTACTGCTTAGAGTTGAGTTAGGTCTGATTCATCGGGAATGAATCAGAGGTGTGTGAACATGTCCTACTGTGTGTGAGCTAAGTGTGTGAACACGATTTGGTAAAGGTAGCGGTGAGAGGCCATGTAGGAATACATGGTGGGTTGTCTCATTGCAGCCGTCCCCAGGAACTGAGTTCTGTGTTTGTGATCCATGATTCAGCTACTACCATGCATTGGGCCCTGAAATATGACCCCGCTCGACTTCTTAATCACCCTTGTCCTCTGTCCAGGAGTTGCAAGTAGTTTTTGGCGTTTGTAGTATGCTGGAGGACATGGGCAGCGCTGACCGGAGGGGTGGGCTGTGATGCGGTAGGCACGTGGCCGGGTATACCGGACGCCCGTTTGGTGTCACGGAACCCTGTTCACATCGTTTGGGGCTGTGAGCGAAACCCCGGTCGGATCTCCTCATGGATGGAACCCGAATAGGCGATAAACCTGGACTAGAGACTTAGGTGTTTAGGTAGGTCGTGGTCTACACCCACGTCGGCTTTCGATTGAAGTCTGCCGAGCACATGTCGTGTGCAGACGCTAAGTGGTGGAAACATGTATGAAGAAGTACACCCCTGCCGGGTTAACATCATCTATTCGAATAGCCGTGTCCGCGAAAAAGGACTTCTGGATTGCCTATAACTGTTCATAGACAAGTGAAAGTGGATACTCTAAAATGCGCAAGATAAGCGTGAGTGCTATGGATGGTGTTCTCGTAGGGTGACAGAGCGGATCCATAGTGGTGTATTGATATGGTGAATATGTGGACTCGTATGCGCCACCTCAAAAGAGTTACTTGCAGTCGTAGTTCAGGATAGCCACCGAGTCAAAGCTGGCTTGCTGCAGTTAAACTCCACCATCCCCTTTGTTGATAATGATGCATATGTAGATAGTTCTGATGTAAGTCTTGCTGGGTACATTTGTACTCACGTTTGCCTATTTTATGTTTTTGCAGAGAGACTTCAGTCTGACTAGTAGTTCAACGTGGACTTCGACATTTAGCTTGTTACCTCAGCTACGATCTTGTGCCCTCGGCAGGATCTGGTAGATAGTCAGGCTTCTCAGCCTTTTTCATCTATAGATGTCTGTACCCAGACATGTTAAGCTTTCGCTTGTGATTTGATTTGTATGCTCTGAATGTTCGGTCGTGAGACCCTTGTTTGTAATATCTCGCTCCTCGGAGCCTATTGAATAAAATACTTGAGTTGTAGAGTCATGTTGTGATGCCATGTTGTATTTGCACATATCGAGCATATTGTGTGTATGTTATTGAAATGCTTGGTATTTGTGGGATCTGACTATCTAGTTGTTTATCTTTAGTAGCCTCGCTTACCAGGAAATGTCTCCTAGTGTTTCCACTGAGCCATGGTAGCTTGCTACTGCTCCGGAACACTTAGGATGGCCGGCATGTGTCCTTCTTCGTTCCTGTGTCTGTCCCTTCGGGGAAATGTCACGCGATGAATACCGGAGTCCTGTTAGCCTGCTACAGCCCGGTTCATCGGAGTCCTGCTAGCCCAGTGCTACAGCCTGGATTCACTCGCTGATGACCGACACGTTCGATGCTGGGTCATGGATGCCTGTCCCTGTAAGTCTGTGCCACTTTGGGTTTACGACTAGCCATGTCAGCCTGGGCTCCTTATTATATGGATGCTAGCGACACTATCATATACGTGTGCCAAAAGGCGCAAACGGTTCCGGGCAAAGGTAAGGCGACACTCGTGGGAATACCGTGCGTGAGGCCGCAAAGTGATATGAGGTGTTACATGCTAGATCGATGTGGCATTGAGTCGGTCCTGACAGTTTTGGTATCAGAGCCTGACTGCCTGTAGGATTACCAAGCCAAACTGGTCGAAGTTGAGTCTAGAAATGCTTTAGTTATATAAGGGAATTGATTGTGGGATGGAACGTAAGGCTCTTTTTAATCCTTATACCTTATGCCTTCTGATCTGAGTCATTTTATCTTTCCTACGGGGTTAAGAACTAGGCTTCTCGTCTATCTATCAGGATCACGTGTTACTAATCCGTAGACTCATAAGATTGGTGGATTCAAGCCTCAGTTCAGTTCCTACTGTCTCCGTGTATTGATAGTTGATCTCAAAACCTTGATATTATGATGATCGAGTGGTTATGCCACCATTTTTCTAGCTTGTCTCAAATATTTTTGAGCATTTACAGTCGTTATGCTGTCCGAGTCATCCCAGGTTTCTAAACAGTCTGATGCATTTGCAAATCCCTTCTTCCCGTTCCCGATGTCCCTTTGGTCAGATTAATCACACAAATTAGTGAGTTGAGGTACTTTATTGCCTCGACACATATGTTAGAGTTAATATTATGACCCTAGGTGTTTTAGGGGATCATCTAGTGGTCTAGCCATGATCTGTGTTTCTAGTGTGATGATTCTGGCCGTCATTATCGAAAGCATCCCGTGATGCCATTTAGTTAGTAGGCATTCTATTTCTGGGTTCTGAACCCGAGATTCACCCCATTTACCTCATGTTGATAGCGTTTGCTAGTTCCTTTAGGAAATTAGTAACCTTTGCATTAGTCCTCGAGGTCCATGGTATTTTCCTTCTTCCAAATACTATGAACCACTTATGGCAGTAGTTTGTTGGATCAAAAGATCATAACAGGAGTGCTCTCGATGGGTTCTCTATTCTATATTGCGACTCTGCCAGTTCAACTTTTCTGCATGGGTTATCCGGAAGAAATTTGTTGAACTTGGTTCAACATACTAATCTATGCACCCACAACTCAGAAAACCGTATGTTCCTTTGAGTTGTCCCGTTTTAGTTGTCTTCCGACCCTCGTCTATCAATTGATAGTCAAGAGTATGCGTGCATTCATTCATCGATGCCTGTTACTCTTGTGGTCCGTCAAGCCATTCTAGTTCAGAATGACTAGGAGAAAGAAACTCCAGTACCTTGTCCATTTCCAGGATTGGGTCAAAGCAGTCGTACTCCGCAGATCAAATTGCTAATCTAGCTTTTGCTCTGTTCTACCTTGGAGTATTACCATCTTTATATCAAGAATGTCATGGGAATTGCACACCACCCTATGAACTCTTGACACAGTGATACTTCCTGCCATCACTAGTCATTCCTCGGTTCCGTGTTATAGTAACCGGAACAACGACAAGTGAATCGTGATGTGTGAAATCTATACTCCTAGCAACTCTGTTGCTTGGTAGTTAAATGGACAATAACCTCATTCTTAAATGCACAATAACCCCTACCAGGCGCGCCAAATGTCGGATATCGGGTTCGGGCAAAACCCTTAAGGTTTGAACACTAGGGTGCGCGTGAAGATCTTCTCTCTACCAAAACATGCCCTCAGCCTCGCCGCGATTGCTAAGCTAGATCGATGAACAACACAAGAGACACAAGGTTTATACTAGTTCGGGCCATCGTTGTGGTGTAATACCCTAATCCAGTGTGTGGTGTGGTGGATTGCCTCTTGGGCTGATGATGAACAATATAGAGGAAGAACCGCCTCGCGAGGAGAGGTGTTCTTGTGCTTGGTGGTGTGTAGATGACCTGGGTTCAGATTAGATTGCCTCTACTATGGTGGCTATCTCTATTTATAGAGGCCCTGGTCCTCTTCCCAAATATTGAGCGGGAAGGGATCCAACAATGGCCATTTTGAAAGGGGGCAGATAGTACAAGCTATCCTGACTAAAGGTGGTCTTCGACTGCAAAAGGTGCTAGCGATGACGCCGTCTTGGGCTACACGGTGACCTCCGTCCTGCCGCTCTGCTTGTCTTGGTCTCGTTGCATCTTTTCTTGATGCCTCGGTAGTCCGCGCCTGCGCTCGCCCCCTTTGCACCAAAGAGGAAACGAGGACAGTGCGCAGGCTGGTGCCCGCCTGGTCTTGATCGTCATGGCTTGCGTCAAGGGCACCTCCCTTGCCTTGATCTCTCCGCCTCCTCGCGAGCCTACCAGGTGAGGCCACTCCAGAGGAGGCCTTGCGTCGTCCACCCGCTGAAGCTTGGCCCCTTGCGAGGGTCTTGAGTGTTTGGTTGATGAAAACGGGCCGTACTGGGCCACTGGTTGAGCCATGCAGCAGGCCGCAGGCAGGCAAGTCTGGGGACCCCCGTTCCCAAAACACCGCCACAAACACTCAAGAACCTCGCGAGGGGCCAAGCCTCGTGCGGCGAACGACACAAGGCCTCCTCAGGAGTGGCCTCACCAGGAAGGCTCGCGAGGAGGCGGAGAGATCAAGGCAAAGGGTACCTCGCGAGGTTCCTGTGACGCAAGCCATGACAACCAAGGCCAGGTGGGCGCCAGGCGGGCGCCAGCACACGCAGTGTCCTCATTTCCCCTTTGGTGCTAAGGGGCTAGCGCAGGCACGGAGTACCGATGCATCAGACAAAGGTTTCCATAGGTGCAACAAGACCAAGACTAGCAGGGCGGCAGGACGGAGGTCACCGTGGAGCTCAAGACGGCATCACCACCAGTGCCTTTGATAGGCGAAGACCACCTTTAGTCAGGATAGCTTGTACTAGTTGTCCCCTTTCAAATTGGCCGTTGTTGGATCCCTTCCCGCTCAATATTTGGGATGAGGACCAGGGTCTCTATAAATAGGGCTAGCCACCACAGTAGAAGGGATGGATCAATTCCTCCCCGAGCAAACGACACCAGCTCAAGAACACCTCTCCTTGCGAGGCTGTTCTTCCCTTGTACTGTTCACCATCATCCCAAGACGCAATCCACCACCACCACACATGAGTAGGGTATTACCCCACAATGTTGGCCCGAACCTATATAAATCTTGTGTCTCTTGTGCTGTGAGTTCATCGATCTAAGCTTATGGATCGCGTCGAGGCTAAGAGCGAGATTCAGTAGGGGGAAATCTTCGTGCGCACCCAAGTGTTCGAACCTCAAGGGTTTTGCCGGAACCCGAAATCCGACAGAATGGATGTGTCCAGGCGGTCGAGGGGGCGACGAGGAGGTCGACGAAGCGTCCAGGGGGCCGAGCGGCAAGCAGGTGGCGCCGTGGCGAGCTCGCGCTCATCGCTGTCACCTCCCTGCCTGCCTGGCGAGGACGAAGCAGCTGGCTGGCATGGGCCAGCACAGTGCTGGGCCGCCAGGTGGGCCGGGTGGTGGAATCGGCCAGGTAAGATCCTTTTTATTTTATTTTCTGTTTTCTTTTATTTCTGTAAGTTTGTCGCATTTCTAAAAACACCTAGACACTTTCAAAAATCACCAAGCTACACATGCCCACTGTATAGGATATATCCAACATGGAACATTTCAGTTTAGCATTATTTGGAAATTTAAAATATTTACTAGCATTTGAATGCCCAAATGCAATTAACATATGATTTAATCCAGTGACCTTAGGATGACCTAGAAAATTGTGGACCATTTTTTCAGAGGTTTAAGACCAAGGCAAAGATGATGAACATTTTAGAAGGGCATTTCAAGTTCATTGAAAATAATTTTAGTAAACCCTAGTTGGTTTCAGGGGGTGCTGGGGGTTCTGTCATCCCCATTTCCAAGTTTCTGATAAGATAAACATGATGACATCACTCTAACGCATGAACTAGCTAGGGTGTGACAGCAGGGCGCCCCCCCTGCAGGAGAACATGGTGGGTTGTCTCACTGGGACCGTCCTCAGGAACTGAGTTCTGTGTTTGTGATCCAAGATAGTTACTAATACACATTGGGATCCTTAATTGACTCTCGCGACTTATTAATCGCCTTGATCTATGTCCAGGAGTTGCAACTAGTTTCTGGTGTTTGTAGGTAGTGTTATTTGTCTACCAAGTTGCACCAGGTATAGATGGGCTTGGGACAGACTAGGCATGGTGGCACGGTGTACCAAGTGGCACCCGGATGGTGGGCTTGGGAACCCTTCTCACATCGTTTGGGGTCGTGATGGACACTTTGGTCAGACTTCCTTTAAGGGTTCAGCATCAGATAGGAGATAAACCTGGACTAGAGTCTTGCGTGGTTAGTTAGGTTGTGGCCGACACCCTCGCCAGGCTTCCGGTTGAAGGTGCCAAGATACATGACCTGTACATGGCGGTAAGTGGGGAAAACGTGTGTGACAAAGTACACCCCTGCAGGGTAATATGATCTATTCGAATAGCCATGTCCTCGGATATGGACTACTTGGAAAAGCTTACATTGTTCATAGATAACTGGAAGTGGATACTCAAAAATGCGCAAGATAAGTGTGAGTGCTATGGATGGCCTTCTCGTAGGAGACGAGAGTGGATCCATAGTGGTGTATTTTTATGGTGAATATGTGGACACGTGTGCACTTTCTCACCTCAAAGAAAATACTGGTAGTCGTAGTACAGGATAGCCACCGAGTCAAAGCTACTTGCCGTTATCAAACTCCACTACCCCTTTGTTGACACCTAACGCGTAAGTAGTTAGTTCTGATGTAAGTCTTGCTGGGTACATTCGTACCCACGTTTTCTTAATTTATATTTTTGTAGAGACACTTCAGTCTCACCAGTAGTTCTTCATGGGCTTCTACAATTATTTTGGGAATCCCATACAAAGGTCTGGTTCCTATGGATGGTCTTGTAGATAGAAAGGCCTCCTAGCCTTCTTTCTTTTCAGTTGTCTGTACTCAGACATGATTAGATTTCGCATGTGCGTGTTGCTTGTATGACTTTGTATGTTGGGTTATTGATACGTCTCCGTCGGATCTACTTTTCCTAACGCTTTTGCTCTTGTTTTGGACTCTAATTTGCATGATTTGAATGAAACTAACCCGGACTGACGCTGTTTTCAACAGAACTACCATGGTGTTGTTTTGTGTAGAAATAAAAGTTCTTGGAATGGAATGAAACTTTTGGGTAAATTATTTTGAAATAAAAGAAAAATACTTGAGCCAAGAACCACTAGACGGGGGTCCTGGTTGAGCACAACCCACCAGGGTGCGCCACCCCCTCCAGGCGCGCCCAGGTGCGTCGTACCCACCTAGTAGCCCCACAGACCCTAATTCCAACTCGTTAAATACCTATTTTCAAAGAAAAAAACCAGGGAGGAAGTTTCATCACGTTTCAAACGGAGCCGCCGCCACCTGCTATACTTCATTGGGAAGCCAGATCTGGAGTCCGTTCAAGGCTCCAGAGAAGGGGGGTCTTCGATCTTCGTCATCACCAACCGTCCTTCATCGCCAATTCCATGATGCTCCCCACCAGGACTGAGTAATTCCTTCATAGGCTCGCTGGTCGGTCAGGACTTGGATGAGATTCATCATGTAATTGAGTTAGTTTTATTAGGGCTTGATCCGTAGTACCCACTATGTTCTGAGATTGCTGTTGTTATGACTTTGCCATGCTTGATGCTTGTCACTTTGGGCCAAGTGCCATGATTTCAGATCTGAACCTTTTATGTTTTCACCATTATATCTACATTCTAGATCCGATCTTGGAAGTCATATTCACCTATTATGTGTTATGATCCGTAAACGCTGGGGTGGCAATAATCGTGATATTTTCCGGTGATGACCGTAGTTTGAGGAGTTCATGTATTCACTATGTGTTAATGCGTTGTTCCGGTTCTCTATTAAAAGGAGGCCTTAATATCCCTTACTTTCCTTATGGACCCCACTGCCACGGGAGGGTAGGACAAAAGATGTCATGCAAGTTCTTTCCATAAGCACGTATGACTATTTACGAAATACATCCCTACATTGTATTTATGAACTGGAGCTAGTTTTGTATCTCCCTAGGTTATGACTGTTATATGATGAATATCATCCAACTAATCCACTGATCCAATGCCTACGAATTTCCTATTTAATGTTCTTGCTAAGTTACTACTGATGTTGTTACTGTTACACTTGTTATAAAATCATTGCTATCACTGTTACCTTTACTGCTACTATTACCACTACTATCAAAACTATCATACTACTTTGCTACTAGTCACTTTGTTGTAGATATTTAATCTCCAGGTGTGGTCGAATTGACAACTTAGCTGCTATACTTACAAATATTCTTTGGCACCCCTTGTGTCGAATCTATAAATTTGGGTTGAATACTCTACCCTCAAAAACTATTGCGATCCCCTATACTTGTGGGTTATCAAGACCTTTTTATGGCGCCGTTGCCGAGGAGCATAGCTATATTCATTGAGTCACTTGGGATTATTATTTATTTATCACTATGAAGAATCTGAAGGATACTAAAACCATGATCGTTCCCTCTAAAACGAGGGGAGGTAAGGAACTTCCATCACACTCTGCACTTGATTCACCTTCTACCTTGAGTAGACTTGCAACACCACCACATGCTATTAATCCTGATATGTCGCAAGTTATTTATGATGCAACTTCTGCTATGAATGATACTCATGATGATGCTAGTAGCTTTCTTGATGATAATGTGTCACTAGGTGAATTTCATGATGAACAACTTGCTAGAGCTAAAGATATTGAGAATGTTGAAACTGACGAAATTATTGAAACTGGTGAAGCACTTGAAACTGGAAATCTTGAAACACCTATTAGACCTACCTCTCCTAAATATGAATTGCCCAAGATACGTGAAGGTTATGTTATGGATGGGGAGATAGCTAGAGACTTTCTTGCTTGCAATGATAGGGATGATCTTAAGAATTACTATGCAAACTAAAAGAAAAATGTTGGAATTCTAGAATGAAATGTGATCCTAAGTTTGCTACTTCACCTATCTTTGTTACTGATAAGGATTATGAATTCTCTATCGACCCAGAGTTAATAACTTTGGTTGAATCTGATCCTTTCCATGGTTATGAAACTGAAACTGTTGTGGTACACCTTACTAAATTGAATGATATAGCCACCCTATTTGCTCATGATGAGAAGATTCTCTATTATTATATCCTCAAGTTATTTGCGTTCTCATTAAAGGGACATGCTAAGATATTTTACAATACTCTTGCTCCTTGTTGTGTGCATAGTCCCCAAGATATGATTTATTACTTCTCTGAAAAATATTTTCCTACTCATAAGAAACAAGTTGCCTTACAGGAGATATTTAACTTTGCGCAAAATTGAAGAAGAAAGTCTGTCACAAGCTTGGGGGAGGCTTCTCCAATTGCTTAATGCTTTGCCTGATCATCCTCTTAAGAAAAATGAAATACTTGACATCTTCTATAATGGACTGAATGATGCTTCTAGGGACTTCCTAGATAGTTGTGATGGCTGTGTTTTCAGGGAACAAACTGTTGAACAAGTGGAGGAGTTACTGAATAACATATTGGAAAATTATGATGATTGGACTATTCCTGAATCACTGCCTAAACCCACTCCAAAGAAGAGGGGTATCTTATACCTCAGTCCTGAAGATATGCAAGAGGCAAAGAAATGTATGAAGGAAAAATGTATCAAAGCTGAAGATGTCAAAACTTTACCTCCTATTGAAGAAATACATGAACTTGACACACCACCACCACAAGTGGTAGAGGTAAACTCTTTGATTAAATTTTATGAAAATGACATTGCTTACAATAAACATCCTAGTCAAATGCCTTTATGAGTTTGATAACTACATTAGAAAACAAGACCTCTTCAATGCAAATGTTATGAAACAATTGAAATACAATTCTGATATGATTGCTCGCTTGAGTAACTTGTTATTTAGAATCATTAATGATGTTAGAGGTGTGGGAAAACATGCCTCTATGTTATTAACCAGTTAGAACAATTTCTAAATCTAAAAAGGAATTGCCTGATGAAATGAACAATAATATAAATGATCATGTTGTTAGAGTCATGACTAGATGAGGTAGAATGACTCAGGAACCACTTTATCCTGAGGGACATCCTAAAAGAATTGAATAAGACTTTCAAAGAATTAACACTAATGCACCTAGTCCTTCTAAAAAGAAGAAGAAAAAGAAAAATGATAGGACTCTGCATACCTCTAGTGAACCCAAAATAGAAAAATCTCATGATAATAATAATGATGTTCCTATTTCTGATGCTGAAACTCAATCTGGTAATGAACATTCATCTAGTGATGATGAAAAAGATAAGAATGATGTTCACGAAGACACTCAACCAAACAAAGACAAAGAACCAGATAACAATGTTGAAATAGAACAAGTTGCTGATGTTGATAATCCACAACCTACAAATAAAAGATATGATAAAAAGAGACTTTGTTGCTCGAAAACATGGAAGAGAAATAGAACAATGGGTTCAAAAACCCATGCCCTTTCCACCTAAATCGACTAAGAAAAAAGATGATGAAGAATTTGAACGCTTTGTTGAAATGATTAGGCTAGTCTTTTTGCGGACTAGCTTGACTAATATTTTAAAGATGGCCCCTTATGCAAAATACATGAAAGATATTATCACTAATAAAAGGAAAATATATGAAGCTGAAAGGTCCACCATGCTTGCTAATTATTCTTTTAAGGATGGAGTACCTAAAAACTTGGAGATCCGGGAATACCAACTATACTTTGCTCCATCAAAAGAAATTATGTTAAAATTTATTTGTGTAATTTAGGAGCTGGTGTTAGTGTTATGCCTTTCTCTTTATATAAAACACTTGACTTGAATAAACTCACACCTACTAAAATATCTTTGCAAATGGCTGACAAATCAACTGCCATACCTATCGGTATTTGTGAGGATGTGCCCATTGTTGTTGCAAATGTTACTATTTTAACAGACTTTGTTATACTTGAGATGTCCGAGGACGACAGTATGTCGATTATCCTTTGTAGACCCTTTTTGAATACTGCAGTGGTTGTTGTTGATTGCAATAAAAGCAAGGTCACTTTTCCTATCAATGGTAATGAGCATATGGTGCACTTTCCGAAGAAACAATTCCATGTGAATGGTATTAATGTCATTGAAAAATCTCCGACACTCACAATTGGAAGTTTTCAACTACCTCTACCTTCTACCAAAAAGAAATATGATATACTTACTGTTGGGGAAATGCATATCCCTGTTGAGGTAACTTGGTGTTTTACGAAAGTTCTTCGGTTTCATTCTAATCAAAGGTGATTGTTAATAAGACTTGATCAACCTTATTAATGGATCATTTTTGAGAGGTATGAAGTTGATGAATTTAGTAGACACTACCTTCTGTCCTTACATTTTATTCTTTGTTTTTCTTAGTTAAATAAAATAAAATGCCATGTTTATCCTGTTTTCTGGACTTCTGTGCAATAAAAAATGACCCAAAAATAAAAGTGCTCAGAATACCCTGAAAATTCAATACTATTTTTTCTGAATTTTTAGTACAAATAACATTAGAGGGGGTGCACTAAGTGGGCACAACCCACCTGGGTGCACCAGCAGCCCTAGGCACGCCCTGGTGGGTTGTGGTCCCCATGTGGGCCCCCTCACTTATCTCTTTAGCCTGCGTCATCTCCTACCTCCAAAAAAATCACCATTGCTCTCTCTCTCTCTCGTGTTCTTGCTCTCAAACCCACAGATTTCGATCTCTTTGCTCGAAGCTCCATTTCCAAAACTGTTTTGGGGGATTGCTACTTGGTATGTGACTCCTCCATTTGATGTAGGGTGGAACCCTATAAAGAAGATCTTTCACGAATTGGAGGTGGAATCCCCAAGAACAAGATGAACAAAGGAGGGAAAACAAGAGGGACACTCAAGAACAAGTCAGATCACACATCCACTAGACAATCAAACACATAAGATCCAGAAGGTACATGGACAACAAAGGGAAATAAGATACATGGTAGAGTTCAAACCAAATCCTATGAAGGAGATGAGGGCTTGATGAACCTATGATTGGGATCCTTCCCCAAGAAGGAGGTCTTGATGTTTGGTCACTCCAAGAGGAGGTCTTAATCTCCTAGTGGAGTGGATCCATGGAGCAAAGCTCTCATATGTCTAACATATCATTTGCTTCCCTAACAAATGGTCTAGGTACGGAATATATAGTCTTGGGGTCGAAGTGGGTGAAGAGGGGCTCGGAATGGGGATCACAGCCACCCATCCTGATGAGCCCGTGCGCACGGGGTAAGTTGGGCCCATGCGCACGGGGGTCCCGTGGGCACGGTACAGGCCCATGCACATGGGGTGCTCTAGCGCAAACTCTCTGTGTAGCCCGTGCGCACGGGGTCTTCGAGGCCCGTGGGCACGGGGTCGCCTGGGAGGTGCAGATTTGGTCCTGTTGCACTCCTTCCTCCTTGTGGCCTTGTGGTCCTTCTCCAACTCCATTGGGGTGTCCCTCACCAGCATGTGGGCGTCGGTCTTCATACCTAAGGACACATAGAGCACTTTGGTGAGGTAGCAAGCAAGTCCAATGGATATTCATGATGTTCTCGAAGAAGAGCGGGTTCACCTTAGTTCCGGTAGGTCCACTTGGGGCTTGATGTGCTATGAAGGTGTACATGGAGATGAACGTGGGATGCTCCGTATCATCTCCTCCCCCTTTGAAAAGATCCGACCTCGGATCGTAAACCGTATCGCCATGTACACGGTAGGCATGGTTGTACCATAGGTCGATGTCGTGGCACTCATCAACTTGAAGGTCCATAGGGTCCATCTCCAATGTCGGTCCTCCATCCAATAGATGCATCATGTAGACAACAAGAAGGAAACAACAATGAAAGAATGGCCCATCGAATATACATATTTGAAAATGGCTCAAAGGGAAGGAGTTCACCTTTAGGAGATTGTCACAAATGTTGGTGGTGCACATCATGTACGCCTTCACATAACCAAAATGTGTCTTTATGGTACCGCCTTGTGAATCCTTCAAAATGAAAGAACATGAGAAACACTTGGAAAAACAAATGAGGTTAGTGCAAAAGCAAGACCTATCATTCGAGGGGCAAGATACCCAACAAGTGTATGCATCATGCTCATCATAAGAATGGACAAGGGAGCATTTCATAGTATGTAAGCATATGATGCGAGAACAACCAAATACAAGAGGCTCAAGGAAAGAAGTATGCATCACAAGTAAGGTGTCAAAGTCTCCATGATCAATAAGCATAGTATGGTTGCACTCAATACAAGTGGATATGAAAGAGGCAACTAATGGACACAAGAGACAATGAACAAGATATATCATGTGAGAGGCATGAGCATATATGTCATCAACCCAAGAAAGCAAGTAATAGTGGAACATGGGTGATGCAACATAGCAAGCAATCATAGCAATCAAGTCAAGCAAGCTAGTAGTGCGAAGATCCAACATACTAGGAGGAATCATGGTAAGCATTTCATGTGTGCAAATAGTGGGCATGAATAATGCACATGACATATCACAAGCATGAAAGCAAGGTATGAGTAAAATAGCATGAGGCACATGATAAACATGGCAAAAGCAACAAGGATCTCCACCAAGCATGCAAATACACATAGAAGTAGCATAATGATGAAACATGGGTAGATGCAAGAAAGGGTCACAATTGCATGGCAAAGGCATAGAAACAAGCATAGCATGCAAAGTGAACATGGTAAAATGAGCATAATGTGAGAAGTGGTAAATGTCCGATAGCCGTGTGAGAGCCAAGTAGAGGCGTTGCGCGTAGTCCTTGCGCGAAGGGGACGTTGGTGAGGATAGTCCATGGGATCCCAAGTCATCATTGCTCTCAAGAGCTCGTTTCGTCAACTCTTGGGATTGAGAGGTTGACGAGTATACATGAGTACCTACACAAAACAAAGACAAAGGAAAAATTGTGTGTGCGTGGTAGATGTACACATCATCCATCATGATGCGCACGTGCTTGTGTTGGTTAGCGCCAAATATCCAATGCTCAAATAAATGAGATGCGTGATATAGAAACATGTCATCCATCATGAGAGGTTTGTTATTATGTATAGCATAATGGTGACTCAAAGGATGTAACGCATCATGAGAAATATCGAGAGCATTGTTATTCATCTTATGCATATGGTGCACGCAAGCATGGAAATCATGCAAATCATAGGATGGATCAAAATCTCCTAATGGGTATGAGGAAACTATGGGGGTCTCCTCATTAGCAATATCGAAAAGCATAATATGGAGAAAATGGACAACATGGTAAACAATGCATATCCAAAGCTAGGTGGTCATGGCATGGCATATTAGATAAATGATGCAAAGGGAGCATATCAATATCATCACAAGAGAAACAAATGCCAATAACCATGGGCTTCTCATCTATGCCATATGTGCAAATTGGGTTTATTTTAATGGCATATGCATAGTCACTATGAAGAGATTGCAAATAAGACATATGGTTGATCTCATGCATAGCATATGACAAGTCAAGCGGATTATCAAACATGATGTGACCAAGAGAATTTCCACATGATATCCTATGGAGCATAGCATCACAACTAGGCAACTCAACATGCTCATCATCGTATTCATCGTAAATAGGTAAGTCAAGGCATGAAGAAGTTTCACTAGCATGAAGCATGGTAATAGGTGGGTCAACATCATGCAAGCAATCAATCTCAAGAATGTCCACTAGTGGGACTAGAGCATGACCGTCACCTTTGTTACCTTTATCATTCCACTCAAGTGGTGTAGGTGAGGTGGGAAAGACCAAATGGTGGTCTTCTTCATCTTGATGGAACCATGTGGGGGGTGCAACATGTTCCACCATGGCGATCATCGTGTCCAAAGGGAGGATGTAGTCATCGCGAATCGGCACGTCATCATATATGGGACCTAGCACCAAAGGAGAAGACAAAATAGAGGTAGAGGTTAAGTTGTTAGAAAGAGAAATGGCCTCATATGCCTCATCAACTATCTCACTCTCTCTATGTGGCGGTGGCTCACTCACTCCCTCAAGGTAGGTGCACTCAATGTCGCATATGGTGGAGGCACTCAAATCACTCAAGTAGTTGTGGTGGTGGCTCTCCTCACATGGGAATTGGTGCGGCTCATCATATATGGGGATAGTGGTGAAGTCACTCTCACTCTCAATATGGTGGCAAAAGTCACTCAAGTCATCATACGTCGCCGTGATCGAAGGGAGAATCCCATGCTCAACCATCTCGTAGTCGTCGTCATGGTGTTGGAGGCCCATATGATGTGGCACCTCGTAGCTTGTCTCCGTGACCGAAGGGAGTGTCCCATGCTCGGCCATCGTCCTTGAGGGGCTTCCGAAGATGGAAGTGTCGCCCTCGCTCGTAGGTGGTCGCCTTAGACTTGATGAAGTCGTTGTAGGCGTACTCGTTGGAAGTAGGTGAAGATGTCGTACGTCCAAAGGCGAAGATGCCTCGATAGCACTTGGCGAAGATGCCAAAGTGGTTAGTGTAGCCGTAGCGCCATCTTGGTGGTGCTCGTCTCGCGGTCTTCTCTTGTGCTTATGAAGCTTTGACTTGGCGTGAAGTAGGGCTTGTTGGGACTTGTGCCCTTGCGCTTGTGGAGCATCTTCATGATGATGATGTCGTTGTCGTGCTTGAGCTCGTAGGTGTTCGTCATCGTCATGAACATGTTGCTTGGAGGTGACTTGCCCTTCATGACGATGTTGATAACGAATGTGATGGTGGTCGCCATGTAGATGTGGACGATGACGATTTGCACTTGCATCTTTTTCGCGCTCCGAAGACTTGTGGCTTGAACGTCGTCGTCTTGAGGATGACGAAGTGGAAGAAGACTTGATCAAGGTTCTAATCTCTTCCATCCTCGCATCTTGGTCTTTCTTTTGTGTGGCAAGCTTGTTGTCGATGTAGTCCCTTTTCCTTGCTTCAAAGAGATGAATGTCGATGGAGAGGTTCTCGATGCGCTCTCGCAATCTTGATTGTGCGCCTTGCATTTGTTGTTGTAGATCAAAGATGGACGCTTTTGTGATGTAGTTGTTCACGCCGTCGTTGTTGTCGTAGACCGGAGAGGAAATGCCTTGCCTACCCATCACAAGAGTCGAGTAGAGGTGAGTAGGAAATGAGATAAACAATACCAAGCTACCTTTTCCCAAAGTTGAGGATGTATCTTGTATCACTCAATGTGAAATGAAAGAATAGTGGAATTGGTACCGGACTTGTTCACTCACACCTACAAGTAAAGGCTTATGGTAGAGCTCAGTGAGGATAGTGGCACAAAAATTTGATGCAAAATGTTAGCAAGAGTCAATAATGTTGGAAAAGGTTCACAAATTCGCAAGTGAAACAAGTAGATCAATAGCATATGAGGTACACGGAAACACACACACGGATAGATAAATGGGGTCGTGCAACCAAGGAATGAGCACAAAATGTGGAGTCCACGGAAAACGCTCGTGTTGCACAACTCAAGAGAGACGCTAGCACGATTGCTCAATAGGCAGATACGACACTTGTGCACAACCTATAAGATGCAAAATGGATAAACTTCTATCCCAAGTATGCTATGTATGTATGGTTCCCGGTGTTTCTCTCAAGATGATCCAAGATGATCGGATATGACAATCTTATGAGCAATGGGGTATGATGCTATGGCACTTTCTCACGAGCTCTTTGCTCTCTTTTTGCTTAAAAGTTTTTTCTCTTTTTTTTTAAATGGCCACTTTTGCACAATGCACAAACCAAGATAGTTATTGTGTATATGCGGGAAAGATATTGTGACACAAAGGATGATGTGATACCAATATGATATGTTATGTATGCAATGGAATGGTGGATCACTAATGTGCACAAGTAACGTTGCCGGCAATACTCAAATGGCTAGTCTCGATAGGCAAGTAACGCAAAATGGGCTAAGGGTTAACAATGCAATTGCAAGGGTAATATACAATGGTGTCATCGAGGTTACCGTCCTTTGCGATGATGAGTAGCGGTGCTCTTGATGTAGATACCAAGATGATGTAGACCCGTCCCTAAGTAGCCGAAACACCTTAGGAAACGGTAAAAAACCGCAAACTCAAAATCTCAAATGACAAATGTCAAATGGTGGAAGTGGAAATGGCAATGTGGAAGTAGTGGTGGTTTGTGAAGAAGCAAATGTCCCTAAGTAGCCGAAACACCTTAGGAGGCTCACGTCTCCACTCAAACAACCAAAAATGTTATATGGAGCGAAATGGGTTAGGTTGCGGAAGGCTATGGTGGTTTTGCGGATGATATGGTGGAGGGCCTAGGCAAACTTGCCAAAATGCCGAAATTTTTATGGAGTTAAATGGTGTTGGTGACTATGTAGGTGGATGGGGTATGTCAATAGCTACTCAACGAGCTAAAGAACGCGAAAATCGGACTCCGGATGTGGAAGTTATGGCCGAAATGGTGAACTGCACGCGGCTGTTTCTGGGAGGGCCGTGCACACGGGGTCTAGGGGCCGTGGGCACGGGGTCCCGTGCGCACGGTACACGTACCGAGGGCACGGGGTCACCTGGGACTCGCGGGTTTGGCTGATTTCGTCCCGATCTAGGCTCCAAGCGGATGGATCTCGTGGCTGGGGAGTAGGGGGTGGTATGGGAGTGGTATGGGGTGGTGGGGCAGAGGCCGAAGCGCACTGGAATGGCCGTGCACATGGGGTCTGGCTGGCCCGTGTGCACGGGGTCCCGTGTGCACGGGGTCCCGATGGCCCGTGTGCACGGGGTCCTCGAGGAGCGGATGAACAGCTCCGGATCCGTGGGGAAACTCGCTTTTGAGGTCAAAAACGAAAGGTGGAAGGTAGGGGAAGATGGTAGAGGGGTGGATCTACTTGCTAAACACCAAATCCATGGATCAAATCCAACAAAATCTCATCAAACCAACAAATCACAAAAAAAATTGGGGCTATTTTTGGTGGGGAATTTTCGGATTTAGGACAAAAACAACAAAATCAAGCTAGAAAACAAAGAGGGGGGCTCCAATTTCGTGAGAAACCATGGCTCATGATACCATATGATGTAGGGTGGAACCCTATAGAGAAGATATTTCACGAATTGGAGGTGGAATCCCCAAGAACAATATGAACAAAGGAGGGAAAACAAGAGGGGCACTCAAGAACAAGTAAAATCAAACATTCACTAGACAATCAAACACATCAGATCCACAAGGTACTTGAAAAACAAAGGGAAATAAGATACATGGTAGAGTTCATCCCAAATCCTATGAAGGAGATGAGGGCTTGATGATCCTATGATTGGGATCCTTCCCCAAGAAGGAGGTCTTGATGTTTGGTCACTCCAAGAGGAGGTCTTGATCTCCTTGTGGAGTGGATCCATGGAGCAAAGCTCTCATATGTCTAACATATCCTTTGCTTCCCTAACAAATGGTCTAGGTATGGCATATACAGTCTTGGGGTCGAAGTGGGTGAAGAGGGGCTCGGAATGGGGATCACAGCAGCCCATCCTGATGAGCCCGTACACACGGGGTAAGTTGGGCCAATGTGCACGGGGGTCCCGTGGGCACGGTACAGGCCCGTGCGCACGGGGTGCTCCAGTGCAAACTCTCTGTGTAGCCCGTGCGCACGGGGTCTTCGAGGCCCGTGGGCACGGGGTCGCCTGGGAGGTGCAGATTTGGTCCTGTTGCACTCCTTCTTCCTCCTTGTGGCCTTGTGGTCCTTCTGCAACTCCTTTGGGGTGTCCCTCACCAGCTTGTGGGCGTTGGTCTTCGTACCTAAGGACACATAGAGCACTTTGGTGAGTTAGCAAGCAAGTCCAATGGATATTCATGATGTTCTCGAAGAAGAGCGGGTTCACCTTAGTTCCGGTAGGTCCACTTGGGGCTTGATGTGCTATGAAGGTGTACATGGAGATGAACGTGGGATGCTCCGTATCACCATTTCTCCAATTAGTTTTCTTTAGTGGATTATATTTTGAATAATTAGCTACTCTTGGTGCTGCTGTAGATGAGGTTGCATGTTGAATTCTTAGAGTCCTAAGTAGTTTGAATGCTCAATATAGCCTCTATGCCTCATTATAAGTAGTTGCTATCAATCTTGTGGAGTTTTGTTGACAAAAAATTTGTGTCCCAAAAAAATTCAAAAATTGTTCGCAAATAAAAATGTAATTCTTTAGGAATTCTTCGAGGAGGAAGTATTTGGGATGAAACTTGCTAGCTATAGGTGTCAATCATCAGTATGCGTAACCACTATGCGTCTCCCGTTCGAAAGGGTTACATCTATAAATATGCAAGCATTTGCATATTTATAATCATGATTCTTTCGAATTGTCCAACGTTATCCATGGACAGCCCGAGTATGTGTAGATTGGGTTCGTTTTCCCATATGCTCAGCTCCGGATCCGATGCAGAATTTCGTCAGTGCCTCCCTGTTGTTCTCCGAGTACACATCCTCTCTGCTTATTGCCGAGACGTGTATCAGGAGAACAGCGGGGAGATGCTGCCGAAATTTTGCATCGGATCTGGAGCAGAGCATGGGAAACAAACCCGATCTACACATACTCGGGTGGGATTAGGACCTATCCTTACCTATTAGCGTGTAGGTTGCATGGACGTAATAAAACTAACAAACTCCATTAACTGATGGATATGGTTTGCCTAATTATGTATATATTTCTTGTGTGTCTAGTAGGAAGTCAATATGAGTGATCGTGCGTGGATGTACACCGATTACACTAGTCAGTATGTTTGGACCGAGGAATGGTTAACAAAAACTAAGGGGTTTGTTAGAGCCACATTTGCAAACGGCCAGGAATTTAGCCGGTGCCCATGTGCCCAGTGCGACAACTATAATCAGAGGGACGAGCTTCAAATGAGTAAACACCCACAGAAGTATGGTTTTACGTCTAGTTCCATGGTCTGGACATTACATGGTGAGTCTGCCCAACGAGTATGGTTCGTCGTTGCACCGACGAGTATAGTACCGGGACTGCAGACATGGTGCAAGACTTTGACGATGCTTGGGACTTGGACAAGGAGATAGAGGAATCTGCAAAGGCCTTCACTGAAATGTTGGAGTCCTCAAAACGTCCTCTCCACGAGCACACTAAGCTTTGTCAGCTGGATGCCATCTCACAAATAATGGCTTTGAAAGCTCAATTCAACTTGGGCAGAGAATGCTACGATGCGATGATGACAATTTTTGGATGATTTCTACCCAAAGGCCATGTGCTACCTCCAAACCTGTACCAGTCAGGCAAAATCCTCCATGCTCTTAAGATGCCCTATGAGAAGATACATGCCTATCAGAAAGGATGTGTCTTATTTAGGCTTCAGTATGAGGACTTGAACTATTGTCCCATTTGCAATTCTTCTAGGTATGTTGTGGTAGACAACGGTATGGGTGAGAAGACACAGACCAAAATACCCATTAATGTTCTTCAGTATATGCCAATCATACAAAGACTTCAATGTCTTTCCATGGTCAAAGAGACGGCCAGACAGATGACATGGCACAAAACGGGCAAAAGAACCGAACTAGATGCAGATGGGAATGTGATGATGGTGCACACATCGGATGGTGAAGCTGGAAGCGCTTTGATGCATTACATAAGGAAAAACGGCAGATCCAAGGCATCCTAGAGTTGCTATCAGCACAGATGGGTTTAGTGTGTTTGGTCAGATGGCAGCACCATACAGCTATTGGCTCGTGTTTGTCATTCCACTCAATCTCCCCCCCCCCCGGGCAGATTATGCAAAGAAAGAACATTTTCCTGACGTCGATAATTCCAGGGACCAACTATCCGGGAAAGAATATGAATGTGTACATGCATCCGCTTAAGGACGAATTGCAAGAAGCTTGGGATAATGGTTTCAAGACATACGACGCCTTTAGCAAACAGAACTTCATAATGCATGCCTGGTACATGTACTCGACGCATGACTTGCCGGCCTATGCGCTATTCGTTGGCTGGTGTGTGCATGGAAGGTTCCCGTGCCCCACATGCAAGGGAGGTCTTGAGTTTCGTTGGCTGACGGCGGGGCGCAAGTATAGTTGCTTCGACTTGCATAGATAGTTTCTAGATCCTCGCCATAAGTTCAGGAAAGACAAGAAGAACTTCATGAAAGGTAGAGTTGTCAAACACTCTACACCACCTGCGTTGACAGGCCAACAGACCCTAGATCAGATAAACGCTCTCAAGCCAGATCCAGAGCGTCCAGGGTATTTCAAGGGGTATATAAGGAACACACATGGACTCACAAGACATGCTTCTGGGATCTGCCTTACTTCAAAGACCTCTTTTGCCCACACAACATCGACGTGATGCACACTGAAAAGAATATCGCCGAACCCATTTTTGGTACATTGTTCGGCATAGAGGGGAAATCAAAGGATAATACTAGGGCTAGAGATGATCTAGAGGAGCTCTATGATAGACCGTTACAAAACATGCAAGAACCGAAAGGAAAGCGGAACTGGAAGAAGCCAAAGGCATGGTTCAATCTTGGAAGGCTAGCTATGAAGGAAATTCTTTTGTGTGTGAAAATGCAGTTGATGTTCCCCGATGGGTATGCAGCAAATCTAGTGATGATGATGAGCACGTCATTACCGATAGTGATGATGACGATGCATTTATAAATGATGATGATGAGCATGTCATTACCGATAGTGATTCTTAGGTATTCAAATTTTTATGCTGTACTTTGTATGATTTATATAGTTGGTATGTATAATTTTCTTACTTTGTATGATTGTTTCTTATACATAGTGCCATGGTCTTGATTTCCATCCCCGTCGGCCCTTGCCCGCTTTATGATTCAGATGTGGTAAATTCTTTTACATAACTATTTGTTGCATTTCGCATTTATGACAATTATGGCCATCAAGTTGACATAGAGATATTTTAATCTAGGAGGTATGTGAACCAGAATTTGAAACCGACCCTCTTGTCGAGAAGTTAAATTTAGTTGAAAGATAAAATGAGTATTTGAAAGAAAAAATTAAAACAATTGAAGAAGAGAAGATGACATTGGAGTTGTATGTTGCCGATGTCATCGATGATCACAAGATGAAGATGAATGCAATGTGCTTGAAGATGCATGCAATGCGCCTAAAGCTTAAGAAGATTAGAAAATATGCCATTGATAATGAGGCTTGGTATCATTATGCTGTTGGATCAATTGTTACCTTACTTGCGATCTTCATCATATTTGTTGTGATGAGGGTAAGTTTTCTCTAATGTTTTGCTTCACAAATGGATATTTAGCTTATTTTCCTCCTAAATGGCATAATTACCTAAGTTACATAAAAAATGAGCTATACTTAGCTTATTCCGTTCATTTATGACATACTTAGCATACGTAGGTAAAAAATGGCATGATAATCTTTGTTACCTCCAAAATGATATAGACTTAGCTTATTTTCCTTGAAAATGACATAATAACCTTACTAAGCTTCAAAATGACCTATTTACCTAGCTTAGCTCTAAACTGACCTACACTTAGCATTTTTACCTAGCTTAGCAATAAAACGACATTTTTACTTACCTTAGTTAGAAGAAGAAGAAGACAAAGAAGAGGAGAGGAGAAAAAGAAAGAGAAGAAAAAAAATCCTGTTCTTGTTCTTCTTCTTGTTCTTCTTCTTCTTTTTCTTCTTCTACTTATTCTTATTCTTCTTCTTCTAGCTAGTCTTCTTCTTCTTCTTCTTCTTCTTCTTCTTCTTCTTCTTCTTACTTTCTTCTTCTAACTTTCTTTCCCTATTTGCAGATTTGCTTTAGATGAGGAAGCTTGCGTCAATGGAGGCTACTCTTCTCTTTATGCTTCGTTTTTGTTTGGATTTTGTAGGATGAACAATGTGAAACTTGCTACCTATATATGCATGTATGGATGAAACCATTGTATGCTTGTTGTTGGATATGTTGGCTAGCTATATATGTTGCATATGGACTTTTGATTTGCTATGTATATGTGTTGGATGATCATATCCATATAGGAGGGATATGATTTGGTATGTATATTTTTTGGTATGCTTGTCGAAAGTATTTTCATATGTGTATATATATATATCTGTGAAATTCTGTGAAATTGAATGACAGCAAAGAGGACACATGGCAGACACCTATACAAACTGGAAACACTGGCTGCCTATTTTGTCATTTTTCCGTCTGCAAGCAGACGGCAAAGTGACCAAATAGGCCTGGCAAACAGGGCCATCTATGTCGTCTGCTGGCAAACGGCATAGCTGGCCACGTGGCAGCTTTCCATTGCTGCCCTAGCTAAGCTCTTTGCCGTCCGTCAGCTTACGGCAAAGAACTTTGCCTGGCGGATGGCAAAGAGCGCCATTAACCACCTAACGGCTCTCATCCCACACTATTTCCGTCCATCGTCGTTGCCATCAGTTGGCCTCGGATGGCGGACGGCACAATCCTTTGTCGTCCGTTTCTATGAAGTGGACAACAAAGAAGGCCTTTGCTGGCACGTGTTCAGTGATAACCCGCAAGTATACAGGATAGTTGTAGCCTCTTTCGATAAGTAAGAGTGTCGAACCCAATGAGGAGCTAAAGTTAGAACAAATATTCTCTCAAGTCCTATCGGCCATTGATAAGACTCTACGCACGCTTGACGTTCGCTTTACCTAGAACAAGTATGAAACTAGAAGTACTTTGTAGTTGTTGTTGGATAGGTTTGCAAGATAATAAAGAACACGTAAATAAAAGGTAGTGGCTGTTTAGATAAAGATGCAATAAAGTAAATAAAGCAAGTGTGGAAAAGTGGTGGTAGGAGTTGTGAAAGTGTCCCTAAGCAATTGACTATGTTACTAGACCGATAGCAAGTTTTATGTGGGAGAGGCATAAGCTAACATACTTTCTCTTCTTGGATCATATGCACTTATGATTGGAACTCTAGCAAGCGTCTGCAACTACTAAAGATTCATTAAGGTAAAACCGAACCATACCATTAAAGCATCAAGTCCCCTTTATCCCATACGCAACAATCCCCTTACTCGCGTTTATGCTTCTGTCACTCAAGCAACCCACCATAAAAGAATCATGAACGTATTGCAACACCCTATAGCGGGAATCCCTCATGCTTGCGTGACACGGAGGGCACAATAGGACAGCAACATAACCACAAGAAAATTAAATCAATCATAGCAATTCATCAACCACCAATAGGACAACGAAAATCTACTCAGACATCATAGGATGGCAACACATCATTGGAAAATAATATGAAGCATAAAGCACCATGTTCAACTAGAGGGTATAGAGGGTTGCAGGAGAGTGGACCGCTCGATATAGATGGGGGAAGGTGATGGAGATGTTGGTGAAGATGATGGAGGTGTTGGTGAAGATCGCGGTGATGATGATGGCCCCCGACGGCGTTCCGGTGCCAGCGGAAGCAAGGGGGAGAGAGCCCCCCTTCTTCTTCTTCTTCCTTGACCTCCTCCCTAGATGGGAGAAGGGTTTCCCCTCTGGTCCTTGGCTCCCATGGCGTGGGAGGGGCGAGAGCCCCTCCGAGATTGGATCAACTCTCTGTTTCTGCGTTCTCAGATCTTTCCCCTTCACCGTTTCTTTTATATCAGGAGATCTATAACTCCGATTGGGTTGAATCTTCCGCCCAGTTTTTTTAGTATAATTACGTTTCTTGCGACAAAAGAAGACCGTCAACCGCCTTACGGGGGGCCCAGGAGAGTCCAGGGAGCGCCTGCCTCGCACCCCCCTATCTCCTGGCCCCCTCGGGCACCGTCTCGCGTTGATTTTACTTCCCAAAAATAACAAATATTCCAAAATAATTCTCCGTCCATTTTTATCCCGTTTGGACTCCGTTTGATATGGGGTTTCTGCAAAACATAAAACATGCAATAGACAGGAACTGGCACTGGGCACTGGATCAATATGTTAGTCCCAAAAATAATATAAAAAGTTGCCAAAAGTATATGAAAGTTGAACAATATTGGCATGGAACAATCAAAATTATAGATACGACAGAGACGTATCAGCATCCCCAAGCTTAATTCCTGCTCGTCCTCGAGTAGGTAAATGATAAAAAGATAATTTTTGATGTGGAATGCTACGTAGCATAATCTTGATCATATATCTAATCATGGCATGAATATTAAGACACGAGTGATTCAAAGCAATAGTCTATCATTTGACATAAAAACGATAATACTTCAAGCGTACCAATAAAGCAATCATGTCTTTTCAAAACAACAAGGCCAAAGCAAGCTTATCCCTACAAAACCATATAGTTTGCCCATGCTTCATTTTCGTCATACAAAAATGCTACCATCATGCACAACCCCGATGACAAGCCGAGCAATTGGTTCATACTTTTCAACGCGCTTCAGCTTTTTCAACCCTCACGCAATACATGAGCGCAAGCCTTGGATATAGCACTATAGGTGGAATAGAATATAATGATGGAGGTTATGTGGAGAAGACAAAAAAGGAGAAAGTCTCACATCGACGCATCTAATCAACGGGCTATGGAGATGCCCATCAATTGATGTCAATGCGAGGAGTAGGGATTGCCATGCAATAGATGCACTAAGAGCTATAAGTGTATGAAATCTCAACAAAAGAAACTAAGTGGGTGTGCATCCAACTTTCTTGCTCATGAAGACCTAGGGCATTTGAGGAAGCCCATCGTTGGAATATACAAGCCAAGTTCTAGGATGAAAATTCCCACTAGTATATGAAAGTGACAACATAGGAGACAATCTATATGAAGAACATGGTGCTACTTTAAAGCACAAGTGTGGAAAAAGGATAGTAACATTGCCCCTTTTCTTTTCTTTTTTTTATTTTTCTTTCTTTTGGTGGGCTTCTTTGGCCCCCTTTTTTATTTAGGCTTCTTTGGCCTTTCCTTTTTTTCTTTTTTCTTTTATTTTCATGGGGCAATGCTCTATAATGATGATGATCACACTTTTATTTACTTACAACTCAATATTACAACTCGATACTAGAACAAAGATATGACTCTATATGAATGCTTCCGGTGGTGTATCAGGATGTGCAATGATCTAGCGTAGCAATGACATCAAAAAAAGGACAAGCCATGAAAACATCATGCTAGCTATCTTATGATCATGCAAAGCAATATGACAATAAATTCTCAAGTCATGTATATGATGATGATGGAAGTTGCATGGCAATATATCTCGGAATGGCTATGGAAATGCCATAATAGGTAGGTATGGTGGCTGTTTTGAGGAAGATATAATGAGGCTTATGTGTGATAGAGTGTATCATATCATGGGGTTTGGATGCGCCGGCGAATTTTGCACCAACTCTCTAGGTGAGAAAGGGCAATGCACGGTACCGAAGAGGCTAGCAATGATAGAAAGGTAAAAGTGCATATAATCCATGGACTCACATTAGTCATAAAGAACTCATATAATTATTGCAAAAGTTTATTAGCCCTCGAAGAAAAGTACTACTACGCATGCCCCTAGGGGGATAGATTGGTAGGAAAAGACCATCGCTCGTCCCCGGCCGCCACTCATAAGGAAGACAATCAAAGAAACACCCCATGCTTCAAATTTGTCACACAACAGTTACCATACATGCATACTACGGGACTTGCAAACCTCAACACAAGTGTGTCTACAATCTACAACCACCCACTAGCATGACTCTAATATCACCACCTTTATATCGCAAAACTATTGCAAAGAATCAAACATATCATATTCAGCGATCTACAAGTTTATGTAGGATTTTATGACTAACCATGTGAATGACCAATTCCTGTCATCTCTCTAAATAGATATAAGTGAAGAAAGAGAGTTTAATTCTTTCTACAAAATATATACCCACGCTCTAACAATTATAAGTGAAGCAAAAGAGCATTCTACAAATGGCGGTTTTCTATGTAAAGGGAAACATGGTATCCAAACTTCAAATGATATAAGTGAAGCACATGAAGCATTCTATAAAGCCATACTCAAAAGACTTAAGTGAAGTGCAATGAGAATTCTATAAATCATCCAAGGACTATCTCATACCAGCATGGTGCATAAAAGAAAAGTGAAAACTAAATGCAAAAGATGCTGCAAGACTTGCACATAATGCATGAACGAAACAAATCCAAAAACATATCGATACTTGTTGAAGAAAGAGGGGATGCCTTCCCGGGCATCCCCAAGCTTAGACACTTGAGTCTCCTTGAATATTTACTTGGGGTGCCTTGGGCATCCCCAAGCTTGAGCTCTTGCCTGTCTTCCTTTTCCTCATATCGAGACATCCTCGATTAGACACTTCATCCACACAAAACTTCAACAGAAAACTTGATAAGATCCGTTATTATAATAAAGCAAATCACTACTCTATGTACTGTAGAAAACCAATTCATATTTTGTTTTTGCATTTTGTCTACTGTAATATAGCTTTTTCATGGCTTAATCCACTGATATAAATTGATAGATTCATCAAAACAAGCAAACTATGCATCAAAAACAGAATCTGTCAAAAACAGAACAGTCTGTAGCAATCTGAACATCCACCATACTTATATTACCCCATAAATTCTACCTAAATTAGGACAAATAAAAAAGTTGTATAGAAAGACAGTGCAAAAAGAATCGAACCAATTGAGGTTCCACTTAAAAATGTAAAATCGCGCACTTCAGCCAAAGTTTCTGTCCTGCACTGTACAAACCAACAAGCATTGTAAACATCCTAAAGGCAAACCTTGGCACATTATTTTTATAATACAATGGAATTGAACCAGGGGATAATTATTTTTGATGAAAAGTTTCTGTAATCAAGATTCACAAATTTTCCGTGAGCATGAACAAAGTTCAAGGAGCTCCCCCACTTCAACAATGCTTGTCTTTCTCACTTCCACTTTCCTTTTTGAAAAGTTTTGGGTTCCCCTCTTTTTTTTAAACTGTATGAAAGCACTCAACAGAAATAAATGACTCTCTAAAACTTCCGGGTTGTCTCCCTGGCAGCGCTTTCTTTAAGTCCATTAAGCTAGGCATATAGTGCTCAAGTAATGGATCCAGCCGGATCCCAAGGTATATCAAAGCCAATTTTAATTAACAATGATTTGTAATTTAGTAGTGAGCAAAAAGTAATATATATCATGCAACAACGAAGTCTAACTCTCTTCCTATGCATCGGCATGTCATAAAAGAACAATTCATGCACACATAGTAAAGTCCAATGCATAGTATAAGCAGTTTCTTGCAATTCTATCGTGTTGGAAACATAAAGAGGCAGAGATGTAGTTCCTCTCTCATAATAATTGCAAGTAGGAGCAGCAAGCACATGCATATTACATTCATCAAAATCATCATATGCAATGGTAAAAGGCAACTCATCAATATAATCCATACTAAGCGCAAATTTCTCCGATATAGTGTAGTCAGCAGAATTCAAAAAGATAATAGGACTATCATGCGTGGGTGCAATAGCAACAATTTCATGTTTAACATAAGGAACTATAGCAAGTTCATCTCCATAAGCATAATTCATATTGGCATCTTGGCCACAAGCATAGCAAGCATCATCAAAAAGGGATATTTCAAGAGAATCAATGGGATCATAGCAACCATCATAGCAATCATCCTTCGGTAAGCACGAAGGGGAATTAAACAATATATGAGTTGAAGAGTTACTCTCATTAGAAGGTGGGCACAGGTGATCAATCCGCTCTTCCTCCTTTTGTTCTTCGCTCTCCTCATCATCTTTTTCATCCAATGAGCTCACAATTTCATCAATTTCTTCTTCCATAGCTTCCTGCAAAATATTGATCTCTTCTTGGACTCTCAATAAATGCATTAATATTGTAGCTATATTCATAATTTTCATAGCAATATCTAAGTATAGCAAGATTTTCAGGCCTATAAACATCATCATCTAAAGCTTCATACTATCCAAACAAAGATTCAATTTCATAAGCAGCCTTAAAAGCAACAAATTCTTCTATTTGTTCCACATCATAGTAATCATATCTACCATTAGCATAAGAAGCTAAGGTTTCATTATCATTGAATTTGCATGAAAAGGGTAGGTGTGGAGCCTTCATCCTAGAGAAACAAATAATATCATATCTCAAGCACAGTTGACGAGAATACCAACGCAACTTATTAATTTGATCCCATAATAGTTTCCCTTTTTGTGTAAAGCCATAATCCCTAAAGTATTCACGTTGATCCAACGTGTCTCCCATTATAAAGTTGAATGGGGTTTTATTAGGATTATCAAAGTAGTACATAATATCTCTCACATAATGAGAATTGAGGGTTTTAGGAGTTACCCATTCTCCATGAGTAGCAAGTACACCTAATTTTTTTGGTATTTCGTGTTCCATATCCATAACTAAAGATAGAGAACAACTAAGAAAAGCAAATGAAAATTACTTAGTGATAAAGCAAACGGCGCCAGAAACAGCGCCAGAAAAAGGTCTTGATAACCCGCAAGTATACGGGATAGTTGTACCCTCTTTCGATAAGTAAATGTGTCGAACCCAACGAGGAGCTAAAGATAGAACAAATACTCTCTCAAGTCCTATCGGCCACTGATACGACTCTACGCACGCTTGACGTTCGCTTTACCTAGAACAAGTATGAAACTAGAAGTACTTTGTAGGTGTTGTTGGATAGGTTTGCAAGATAATAAAGAACACATAAATAAAAAGTAGGGGCTGTATAGATAAAGATGCAATAAAGTAAATAAAGCGAGTGTGGAAAAGTGGTGGTAGGATTTGTGAAAGTGTCCCTAAGCAATTGACTACATTACTAGACCGATAGCAAGTTTTATGTGGGAGAGGCATAAGCTAACATACTTTCTCTTCTTGGATCATATGCACTTATGATTGGAACTATAGCAAGCATCCGCAACTACTAAAGATTCATTAAGGTAAAACCCAACAATAGCATTAAAGCATCAAGTCCCCTTTATCCCATACGCAACAATCCCCTTACTCGGGTTTATCCTTCTGTCACTCAAGCAACCCACCATAAAAGAATCATGAACATATTGCAAGACCCTACAGCGGGAATCCCTCACGCTTGCGCGACACGGAGGGCACAATAGGACATCAACATAACCACAAGCAAATTAAATCAATCATAGCAATTCATCAACCACCAATAGGACAACGAAAATCTACTCAGACATCATAGGATGGAAACACATCATTGGAAAATAATATGAAGCATAGAACACCATGTTCAACTAGAGGGTATAGCGGGTTGCGGGAGAGTGGACCGCTGGATATAGATGGGGGAAGGTGATGGAGATGTCGGTGAAGACGATGAAGGTGTTGGTGAAGATCACGGTGATGATGATGGCCCCCGGCGGCGTTTCGACGCCACCGGAAGCAAGGGGGAGAGAGCCCCCCTTCTTCTTCTTCCTTGACCTCCTCTCTAGATGGGGGAAGGGTTTCCCCTCTGGTCCTTGGCTCCCATGGCGTGGGAGGGGCAAGAGCCCCTTCGAGATTGGATCTATCGCTCTGTTTCTGCGTTCTCAGATCCTTCCCCTTCAGCGTTTCTTTTATATTTGGAGATCCTTAACTCCGATTGGGGTCAATCTTTCGCCCATTTTTTTGTTGTAAAATTAGCTTTATTGCGGCAAAAGAAGAGCGTCAACCGCCTTACGGGGGGCCCAGGAGATTCCAGGGCGTGCCTGCCTCCCTGGGGCACGCCCCCCTATCTCCTGGCCCTCTCGGGCACCGTCTCGCATTGATTTTACTTCCCAAAAACCACAAATATTCCAAAATAATTCTCCGTCCGTTTTTATCCCATTTGGACTCCCTTTGATATGGGGTTTCTGCGAAACATAAAACATGCAACACACAGGAACTGGCACTGGGCACTGGATCAATATGTTAGTCCCAAAAATAATATAAAAAGTTGCCAAAAGTATATGAAAGTTGAATAATATTGGCATGGAACAATAAAAAATTAGAGATACGACAAAGACATATCATTCAGCCGGACGGTTTGTCGTCCGCTAGCTGACGGCAAAGGCTTTTGCCATCCGTGATCAATGCCTTTGCCGTCCGCCATGGCGGACGGCAAAGAAGCTGATTCCAGTAGTGAATGCACAATGGCCTTTCTCCTTTTCTTTTTGATTATTTATGTTTTCTTTTACAGCAGCAGCCTTTTATTTTATTTAGCCATAAAACACTTTTGTAAAATATGGTACTTGGCCACTTAATTACATTGCAATATTTGGCATTGCAACAAAAAGTTTGGAAGGTAATTTAAGTTGTTTGAATTTTGCATAAATGGAAAACCATTTAAATAGACTAATTTGGTACTGTTTTAATTTCTAGAGCCCAATTAAGCAAATAAGTGGTGTTGTTTTCCTTAACAAATAATTGTTATTGCATAATTGCTAAATGATTGACTATTTTGCAACCATGTTTGTGAAACTTCAAATTTCACCTACAATTTGAATTTGAATTTGACTTAGGTTTCATCCAGGAGAGGTTAAGCTTGGCAAAATAGGATGACATGGCATCATTAGTCAGGGATCATTGTAGCATAATTACAGGGGTGTTAAAAATCTCCTCCACTAAAAGAAATCTCGTCTTGATATTTAGGAGGTAGACGAAAACAGAGTGGGGTATTCATCATGAAGATGATCCTCGCGTTCCCAAGTGGATTCGTCTTCAGAATGGTTTGACCACTTAACTTTCAGGAACCTGATTTCCTTTTGATGGGTGTGGTGTTTATATTGATCGAGAATGTGGATTGAATACTCTTTATAAGAGAGGTCATGTTGCAGTTCAAGCACTTCATGGTCCACTACTCGGATAGGGTCCTTGAAGCAGCAACAAAGTTACGATACATGGAAGACATCGTGGATGTGAGAAAACTGCAGTGGCAATCCCAATTTATAAGGCACATATCCACGTCTAGCAAGAATGCAGAAGGGACCAATGTAGCAATGTGGTAACTTTCCCTTGGTTCCAAAACAATAAGTTCCATTCATAGGAGTGACCCGCAGATAAGCTTGTTCACCAGGTTGATAGCCTGATCCCTAGTGTTTACGGTCATAGTTGCTCTTCTGGCGGGACTGGGCCGCCATGAGATTTTCCCACACAATAAGGACTTGCTCTTCGGCTTGTTGGATAATATCCGAACCAATGAGCGGCCGTCCCCAGTTTCTGACCAATTCATAGGGGTTCGGCACTTACGTCCATATAACACCTTGAAGGGTGCCATCTTCAACCTAGCTTGATAGCTGTTGTTGTACACGAATTCAACATACGGGAGTTATTCTTCCCACTTCTTTCCAAATGAGATGACACAAGCATGTAGCATATCTTCAAGCAATTCGTTAAATCATTCAACTTGACCTTGGGACTGAGGGTGATAAGTTCTGCTCTAGGTAATATGAGTTCCCATAGCTTCCTGAAAACTTTCCCATAACTTTGAGGTGATGAGGTTGCCATTGTCTGAACTGATCTCCGAAATACCGTTGAGTGTCACAATTCTGGAGATATACAAGTCTGCTAACTTACTAGAAGTGATCATCTCCTTGACTTGCAGAAAATTTGCAACTTCGGAGAATTGGTTGACGACGACAAGAATAGCACGATGACCCTTTTGGGAATTGGGAAGGCCAATGATGAGATCCATTTGAACCTTATCCCATTTCCATTCAGGAATAGGATGCGCTTGCAGTAGTACAGTAGGTTTCTGAAGTTCTACTTTGACGCAAGGGCAAACATCACATTCAGCAATATAGCGAGCAATGCCTTACTTCATCTTAGACCATCAGTATCTCTGACGAATGGCTTGATACATCTTGGTACTTCCCGGATGAATAGACTGAGGTGTGTCATGTGCTTCTTTCATAACCTTCTCTGTCATATTGTCAAATTGGGGTACCACAAGGTGATCTCTGAATAAAAAAGCTCCACCTTCATCAAGCGAGAAATCTTTGGCCTTCTCAAAGGCAAGATCACTCTTAATCTGATCAACTTCAGTGTCTTTCTCTTGTGCAAATTTGATAGCTTTCTCAAGAGTTGGTTACCAGACAAGGGTATTAAGATAACCCCGTGGGATAATGTGAAGTTCTTCATGATGGACGGGTTGAGCTTGCTGAATCATGAGGTTGTTGCAATAAGACTTGTGACTCAAGGCATCAGCCATAACATCAGCCTTACCAGTGGTGTAAGAAATACCATAGTCATAGTCTATGATTTCTTCCATCCATCGTTGCTGACGGATATTCAGATCTAGCTGAGTAAACCGATACCTCAAACTTTGATGATCAGTGTAGATCTCGCAACGATTACCGAGAAGGTAATGTTGCCACAACTTCAGTGCATCAATAACTATAGCAAATTTGAGATCTTGAACTGGGTAGTTCTCTTCATGAGGGCGCAACCGTCGAGAGGCATAAGCAATAAACTTGCTCTTTTGCATTAGGACACAGCCTAATCCTTTACAGGATGCGTCACAATAAATGATGAATTCCTTGTGAGAATCTGGAGGAGCAAGCACTAGGGCAGATGTCAGTTTGTCCTTGAGTGTCTGCAAACTTTCGTGACATTTTTCTATCCACTCAAACTTAATGCCCTTGTGAAGCAGATTAGTGAAAGTCTTAGCAATCTTGGAGAAGTTCTCGACAAAACAGCGGCAATAGCTGGTGAGTCTGAGAAAACTTCCGACTTGTTTGACACTCTTCGAGGGAGTCCAGTCAAGAATAACCTGAACTCATTCTGGGTTGACATCAAACCATCCTTGGAAATCACATGACCAAGGTAGGTCACTTAGGATAACCAGAATTCACATTTGGAATATTGGCATATAGCTAATGCTCTCAAAGCTTTTCCAGTACAAGACAAAGATGTTCAACATGTTCTTCTTTATTCTTGGAATATACTAGGATATTCCATATAAACCATGATGAACTTGTCGAGGTAATCCATGAACATATAATTCATCAACCAAGAGAATGTTGGTGGAGTATTGGTAAGCCGAAAGACATGATGGTGTACTCGTATGAACCATAGCGAGTGAAAAATTCGGTCTTTGGAATATCCTCTTCACGAACTCTGATCTGGTGTTATCCTAATCTCAAATCAAGATTAGAGAATACCAAGGAACCAGCGAGTTGATCATACAGATTGGTGATCCGGGGAAGCAGATATTTTGTTCTGAATTGTTGCCTGGTTGATAGGTCGGTAGTCTTGGACCAAAGGATTTGTACCATCCTTCTTCTTAACAAAGAGAGAGAAGGGGCACCCCAAGCGGAAGAGTTGAGGCGAATGAAACCCTTATGAAGAGACTTGTCCATTTCCTCCTTAAGTTCAAGGAGTTCATGCGGTGGTAGGGGGTACTCCTGGTTTCAAGTCTATGACGAATTCGACAGCTCTAGTAGGGGGTACTCCTGGAAGTTTTTCTGGAAAGACATCTTGAAAGTCGCAAACAACTGGAACATTTTTGATTCCTTCACTAATGAGGACATCAATACCATTGGTACACCCACATCCCCTGCTACTATACATACTGGACCAATTACTAGAGCTCGTGCATGCCAATTGAATTACCACGTACTTTCGTTTCTTGGTAACTATTCAAATGTTTATGAGAATATGTTGCTGGCTAAATTGGATACATTTGTTTTGATTACAAATGAAGGGCCTAGTTTGGACAAGAAAGATGAACCTTGGAGGAAGTTCAAGCATGGAGATGATGGCATGCACAAGGGAAACAAGAATAAAATTTCAAGTGGTGATTTCAGGACCTTAGAGCCACCATAATGAGTGCATGAAGGATTGGACGAAATATAAAAGATGCCACTTCCTTAATTTCGTCCAGTGGCTATTTATAGGTGTTGCATCGTCTTATTATTGGGCCAGGCCCATGTAATTTTTGAAATACATGAGTATAGGCTGTTTTTAGTGTCCGTATGTGTGGGGGAAACAAGAGTTAGGGTTGGTTTCGGACCCCGCTTCCAAGGGCCAGAAAATCCCCCTGCCCTCTTCCTCCATATATACAGCCCTTAGGGCATCGTATAGACTTTGGGTTTTGTTTATATTAAAAGTTGTCCATAGTTGCAGCTTCACGTACTTCATTTGTGTTCAACAACTAGACCAAGACGTCATAGAATCCCACTTGATCAATAAATCTTTCCTCTTTTATTCGCAATATCCAGATTGCAATTTCAGTTTCTTGCTTGTTCTTTGTTTGCTTGCAAGAAATAGACCCTCGTGGCCAGGTTGATCGTGCTCTGGCGTGGTCAATAACTTCTCGGAGTTGGTTTAGCGATTGCTAAGGCGCGACGCCCTCGCACATTCGTAGTCGGGTCGTCAAAGTCTACTCCATGAAAAATGATAGCCACCATTTCATCGAAAGATGGGACACCTTTGCGAGGCTATTATAGGCGTTGTGTCATCTTATTATTGGTCCAGGCCCATGTAATTTTGAAATACTTGAGTATATGCTATTTTTAGAGTCCGTATGTGTGGGGAAACAAGAGTTAGGGTTGGTTTCGGACCCCTCATCCAAGGGCCACGAAATCCCACCCCCCCATCTTCCTCCATATATACAGCCCTTAGGGCGTCGTTTAGACTTTGGGTTTTGTTCATATTAAAAGTTCGCCATAGATGCAACTTCGCGTACTTCGTTTGTGTTCAAGACCAGACCAAGATGACACAGAACCCCACTTGATCAATAAAGCTTTCCTCTTTTATTCGCAATATCCATATTGCAATTTCAGTTTCTTGCTTGTTCTCTGTTTGCTTGCAGGAAATAGACCCTCATGGTCAAGTTGATCGTGCTCCAGCATGGTCAATAGCCTCTCAGAGTTGGTTTAGCAATTTCTAAGGTGCGACATCCTCGCACGTTCGTAGTCGGTTTGTCAAAGTCTACTCCAGCAAAAACGATAGCCACCATCTCATCGAAAGACGGGACACCTTTGCCTCTATCGTTCACAAGGTGAAGCATTCAATGCACTTAGAACATAAATATGGCTCTCGGCATTCTGGATTAGCTGGGCTGAGTAGTTGATCATCTGGTCAGAAGGGTGTGTGAGCTGGACTGTCTTGGCGGCATAGTCGATCAAAGCATTATGGGTTGTCAACCAATCCATACCAAGAATGATGTCTATGTTGGAAGGTCCGAGCACAATGAGAGGAGCCGGAAAAAGTAGACCTCCAATTTTGATTTGGTTGTGAGGGCTTACCATTGTGGTTTTCCACTTGGATCCTGGAGATTGAACCACTAAAGTAGTGGGCACATTTTCCATATCTAACCCATGCAACTAAGCAAATAGTTATGACACAAAGGCATGTGATGCTCCTGAATCTAAGAGAACAGAAGTTGGCATTGAACGAACGAGAAGGGTACCCATGACAATTTTGGGGCCTCACGAGCTTCTTCAATCTTGACATGGGTGACTTGACCACAACTCATAGTAGGCGGCCTGGCACTACAACTTCTGGTAGGATGGTTTTGACGACCCTTCTTACGGCCAACAGGAGGACATGGTGCATTCTACGGCTGACCCCAGCGACAGTTGAGAGCAAGGTGCCCTAGTTGTCCACACTTGCTGCATAAAACATCATTATGGGGAGGAGCCATAGCATTGGGATGTCCACCCTGAATCATTAGCTGTCTCAGCGGCAGAGGCAGATGCGGTGCAACATAAGACAACTTTGGCGTTGGAGCAGGTCGGTGATAAACGTTGTGCAGGATCCAGACTCGACGTTTCTAGCAGGCTGACCCGAGGATGGGCCAACATCTCAAGTACGCTTGAGCGACTCCTGGTACTCAGCCAGACCAGTTTTAGCTCGGAAAGCTTGGCTGACAAGCGTCAGCAAGTCTGTGCATTCATGGATAAGAAGTGTGAGCTTTATATCAGTATGCAGTCCTTCACAGAATTTCTCCTGCTTGCGAGTGTCAGTGCAGATGTCATCCTCGGCATAGCGGGATAAGTTGCAAAATTTCCTCTGATATTCATCCATGGTCATTTTGCCCTATATGTGAGTTTGCAGAATTGGTTCTTCTTCTGGTCCATCAAACCTTGAGGAATGTGCCGTGCACGGAAGCTGGCGGAAATTCCTGCCAAGTGGTTATGTTCCAATAGGCAGCATATGCTTGTGGCTTTCCCATTGTTGAGAAGTTGAACCCCTGAGGTGATACGTTGCATAGGCGACGTAACCAGCTGGGGCAACATTAGTCGACTCCATTTGAAAGGCAATGGCACGGAGCAAATCATCAGTATCCATAGGATCAGATGAGTTACGGAAAGTGGACAGGTTGATGCATATGAATTCTTGTAGAATTATTAGGGCGGGCCGTTGATGAGCATTATGAGTTGGAAATTGGTTCATTAACCCAGAGATGAACTGACGGTTCAGCTCAAACAGCTGCATCATTGCAGTAATATAGGGTAGAAGCGGAGGATCATTAGCCATCCTGCTAAGAAACTACAGGGGCAATTTAGCTAGAACAAATGCAATTGTATGGAGTCATTCATGATGTAACATGAACAATGGACAAGAAGTGCATTAGATAGATAATAGTAGTCATTAAAGACATACAGATCCATGAACAGAGTTGGTTGCAAATGGGCAGCATGAGTTCGAAAACACACACAACTAGACAAACTAGGCGGCACACACGCATGCGGTGGAGGGATACAATAGTGAGTCATAGAAAAGGCTACATAAACGTCTGAGAAAACCACTGAAGCAAGGAATCTGCACGTGATGATGCAGGGTGCCCTTGATAAAAAGGATCCTGCAGCCTGCAAACACTGTGAAGCAGAACCTGGCCCTCAACTCGAAGAAGTAATTCAAATCTTCGGGTGGATGTGATCACGAGAACCTAGAGTTAGAGTTAGTAAAATCTTTAACCTAAGAAGAAGATATATCAGAATCCCAGAGTAAATAAAAAGATCCTAATCCTATCCATTTGTGATGTGGGCCCATAAGCCACATAACATAGTTAGTAAAGTAGTTTTCCAAAGACTGGACTCAACTTCGGCATAGGAGTTGAAAGGGGCTTCCTATAGGCAGTCGGATCTGATGCGAACTTGTGACGCCCCCGACTCAACCATGCACTAATAATGCATGCAAATGTGCACGATCAAGATCAAAGACTCATGGGAAGATATCACAACAAACTCTAGACACAAATTCAAATATAAAGCTTTATATTACAAGCTAGGGTCACTAAGGCTCGAATACATAAGTCAGTGAAGCAACAATATGTGAGTGCAGACATGAAAGACAAGTTTGCATTAAGAAGGCTGAGCAAAACAATGACAACTAGATCGAAAAGGCCCAGGTCTCCTGCCTGGGAGACCCCTATCTACTCCTAGTCGTCGTCTCCTCATAGTAGTAGGCTCCATCGGGGTAGTAGTAGCCATCAGTGGGATCACCTAGCTCCGGGACTTTGTCATCTGGTCGCAGCAACCAGGTAGAGGGGAAAAGGGTAGCAAAGCAACCGTGGGTACTCATCCAAATTACTCGCAAGACTTACGTCAGATCTATGCTAAGTATGCATCGGTATCAAAGGGAAGGGGTTGTATCTGTGGACTATACTAAAGAATTGCCAGAATAGAGGGGGAGGCATAGCCTATCAAAGACTAGCATCTTGCAGCGTATTGCAGCAACATAAGAGGTTAGGGTAACATTTAATATATATATATATATATATATATATATATATATATATATATATATATATATATTAGTAACGCCCAGAGATCCTTCCTCGACTTCCCTGCGAGAAAGTGATCTCGGAGCCATCATAACAGTTTAGTATCACAAGTATCCAATTCTAGTTGTAGTAGATCGGGATACAACTCTGAGTGTCCGTTACCGTGGACACGGCTATTCGAATAGATGTACTTCTCTGCAGGGGTGCACCAACTTACTATCACGCTCGATTACCTCTGGCCGGACACACTTTTTCAGGTAATGCCTGGCCTCGGATAATCAACACGTCGTAGTCCTACCTAGGCTCTGCAGACAGGTCCCCGCCGGTCTACATCCTAAGCACAAACGGTTCATGGGCCAATCGTCCCAAGTACTCTAGGTTGTTGCGTGTAGGGCGGATGCAGGCACCACCTCTATCCTAGATGGCACTAGCACAGCCGTTCCGCAATGCTGAACTGGATGTCTGACAGAGCTTTCGGGAGAATGTGTGACACTGAGTGCCCATAACTTATCCCATGTGGTGGTTAGTGTGAAAAGGCTAAATGCCTACGCAGGTCAAATACCAAACTCATTAATGTGTTGGGAGCTCGCGGTGACGATCAGTGCTCCTGTCGTTATGCCTCATGGACTTACGACAAGGGCCAGGCCCATCCCTCTCCTAACGCGGTCTCTACCTGCCGGGTTGTGTCTCATCAATAACTCTCACCGGTACCCATGGGGCCGACCTGACTTATCAAGAGACTCTCGGGAACTCAGGTCCACCTCTACCGAGGCGGTACCACCTGTCCCTTCAGTCCTGAAGTAATAGTTAACATGGAACAGTTAAAGGTAATAGTGTGTCCTTACCATCAAGGTGAACTCAAAGGAATCACCCTTGATAGGTTCACACCTGAGGTATAATTTCAAGGTGCACTTGGAGGAATCACCCTCGATGGGTTCACGCTTAAGGTGCCGCATGACAGAGTCATCACCCGGGGTGATGGACGAGAAATCACCCTCGGTAAATCACTCATAATGTGCTAGACTACAGAGATATCATCGTAAGTGAGATACGAGGTATCACCCTCAGCACTTGATAGTAACTCTGGAGAGTTGTACAACTAAAGGGGTTGTCAGTGATGTGTTAGTCTCTGCACATCGGTCACATTGATCTAGTAACCCGGAAGTAAAGAATGGCTACACGTACAAGGGTGAGGGGCAACTTACAGGTCACTAACCAACCTATACTAAGCATATAGGATAACAGGTAAAGTAACAACAACAGGTTACAAAAGCAGGCTATGTGTCCGAATAGGAGCAACTGAACAACAGTAGCAAAATCTAATGCAAGCACGAGAGAGAGAGAATGGGGGATATAGCAATGATCATGGAGGTTTTGCTTGCTTGGAAGCTCTGCTGAAAGGGGCTAGACGTCTTGAGCATAGTCGTACTCGATAGCGTCAGCGTTGGTCTCGGGGTCTACCGGAGAAGGAGAGGGGGAAGAAACAATAAATACAAAGGAAACAAATGCATCACATTGCATGACATGACCGTATGCTACGTTGTGGTTCACCTAATGCAGTGCTAGGTGTTATAGGCAGAGCAAGACAATATCTAGAAATATTTTCCTGGCTCTAGGCATTTATCGGCCAAATAATCCGGAGGGGAAGGTTCCATGTTTGTAGTGTTGGGGGCATGTGACAAGCATGTGGATGTCATATTCGGATTCGTCTTGTTTTTCTGATCATTTTTCATATATAAATTATTTTCATCCAAGTTACAGATTATTTTATATATTTTTCATATTTTAAACAATTTCTGAATTTCTGGATTAATTAAAATTTGAAAAAAAGTTACAGCGAAAATATTAGGGGCACCCGGTGTATTGCGCCCACAGTGCACCACCGAGGCTGAAAAGTGGGGCCAGTTGACTAGGTCAACAACCCAGTCGACAAAGGCTGACTGGTGGGCCAGGGGGGTTGGGTCAGCATTCACTCGTTGACTTGTCAATTGGGCCATGGGACCCAGCTGTCAGCGACCCAGGGGGCACCAATAGCAGGGCCACGTCAGTAATGATAATGGAGAACAGCTCCGGGGAACAAGTTGCGGCGGCGCGCTTGCATAACCTTCCGGATTTGGCCGTGGTGGGCCAAATCGAGTGCTATCGGGCTTGTTCGAATGGCTGTTAGGATCCACATCGAGTGGTGGTGGCGGTTCATCCGGTGGTGACCGAAACAATGTCGGCGATGAGCGGGTGCGGAGGTGGTTTCAGGAGCTCGCCAGGAACAACGCTATGGTGAGCAAAACGGCCAGCGCTAGGTACCTATGGCATATATGCAGGGTCACGAGCATGCTATCATTCTCAGTTGGCCACGGCACGGATAAAACGACAGCGGTGAGCTCGACAGCGGAGTCGAGCTTCGGCAACGACGGCCGCGGGCGATGCAATGATGAACCCGAGTGAGGAAAAGAGGGAAAAGGAGAGGCAACTCACCGGGATGTCACAAGAAATCCCTGTGAGCATATGCGCAGCAGGGTGGCTGGAATCGAAGATGAAAAATGGCGGCGATCCAAGGAAGAAGACAACACAAGTGATGGTGTTCTTGCTCCTCATCGTCGATACGAGGAAGTAGACGAAGTAGTAGAGCACATCGGAGCTACGGGTCACGATGGAAGGGCGAAGGGACGATGGTGGCTACACGGGAGAGAAAGTGGAGGCGTGGGCACTGGTGGCCATGGCGGAGGAGGATGGAGTAGTTCAAGGGGGGAGATCTGGCCGTGTCTGGGGTTCTGGTGATGGCGCTCTTATCCTCTCATGACCGCTTGTAGCAGCGCGGGCGACAAGGTGGCTCAGTGGGGGACGGGTGCGCGCGCGCTTGTTACTTCCAGAGCTTGCGTTGGGTTTTCCCTTGAAGGAGAAAGGGTGATGCAGCAAAGTAGAGATGAGTATTTCCCTCAGTTTGAGAACCAAGGTATCAATCAAGTAGGAGGTGCCAGTCTCCAATCTATGCACCTGCACAAACAATCAAACACTTGCACCCAACGCGATCTGAAAGAGATAGGTATAAAAGATTACTAAAAGGTAAAAAAAGTATAAGCAAATAAATTGCAGCAAGGTAGTTTTGGGTTTTTTGGATTATAGTTCTGAAAATATATGATGGAAAATAGACCCGGGGATCATAGGTTTCACTAGAGGCTTCTCTCTTTAAAGAAAACATACGGTGGGTAAACAAATTAAAGTCGAGCAATTGATAGAAAAGCGCAAAGTTATGACGATATCCAAGGCAATGATTATGGATAGAGGCATCACATCCATTTCAAGTAGACTGAAACGATTCTACATCTACTACTATTACTCCACACATCGATCGCTATCTAGCATGCATCTAGAGTATAAAGTTCATAAGAACGGAGTAACGCCTTAAATAAGATGACATGATGTATGTCGCCGGAAACCATGGCCACTCCCTTGCTGGTTCGGCAGGGAGGGCGTTGTGTTGCACAAAGAGCAGAGGATTCTGGGGGCAGCACGACAAACAACACACGAGCAATTTTACCCAGGTTAGGGCCGCTGTGAGGCATAAAACCCTACTCCTGCTTTGGTGGATTTATGGTGGGAGAGTGGTGGTGGAATGTAGTACACTTGACCGGAAGGGGAGGTAGTGGCCTACTCTACGTATGGGCGTCTACCCTCGCGAGGGCCTGATCAACTTTCCAACCCTCTAACCCCTTCTAACATTGCCATGGGCCTCCTTTTGTAGGTTAAGGTGTCACCATAGTGGGAAATCAGTCATTAGACACTAATAAGATAGTGAATAGTGGTACCATACCTAAGTCTGTAGGCTGAGAGGGCGCATTAAATGCGCCGCTCAATGTTGCATCGTTGCCTGCCCAGCAAGCCTTGTCGTGTTTACTCTGCCAGCTCCATGCCTTCTTGTTTGACACGTCATAGGACGGATGTCGTCCGTAGGTTTTCTGGTAGAAAGGGGCGGCCATGTTGCGAATGGCTGCCACTTAATCACTTTGCGGCTTGGCACCACACTGATCCATGACTCAATTCGTGGAGGGGCCGTTGATGGCGTGTTCCTTGCCCCTGCGAGTCTCGGCAGGCCCTGCCAAGATGCTTTGGTTGCTTCCTTCCGGTGGTGGCAATGCCCTTGCCAAGTCATTTTTCCCGGCAAGGGAGGTTCTTCTCCTGGCGGTACCTGGCTTTTCTGGCTTGATCATGGTCTCCTCGTTCTCCATGTTGGTCCTTTGAATAACTTGATCTCTTGCACTCTGGCTCGGTTTGAGGCCATGATCTTGTTTCGTTCTTGTGGAAAGTCAGGGCAACACACCCAAGGTCCGTTGCACCGACAGAAGTCCCCTGGGCTTGCCCTGATCACACTGTCGGGCGTCATCAGGTTAGGCCCTAATAAGTGCACAGGCAGGGGTGCCGAAGAGGATAGCCTATTCGCGTCTTCTTTACTTCTTCTTTAATCTTGGGTCCGGACCAGTTTCCGCGTTTCTCGCGCGTCGTGTAAAGCCAATTGTGGTAGGACCGCCTTTGTGATGGCTCGTGACTGACTTTAACGCACGGGCTAGAAACCACCAATTCACTCTTCCCACCACGCCCTTATCCTTAGCCATGTATGCTGCATGCATCGCACGGGCTAGGTAACGGAGGCGCATGGTGCGGGAGAGTATAATGGCGAGGGCCCGACTTTCTTGAATTGGTGGAGGAGGGCAGTGGTTACCCGTCATGAAACCAGCCCCCAGCCCCCCGCTAGCCTATAAAAGGAAGAGCGGGGGAGGAGCGGAGGCATTCATCCGCACTCTTCTTTTCCTCTGCCTTGCTTCGTCATGGATATGTTGGAAGGGAGAGCCCGGGACTGGCCCCAGGGCTTTAGCTAAGAACTTTTCATGGTCGTGAGGATGCTCGGGCGGCGGCGGCGGTAACGCCGGAGGTGGCCACTCCGGCGCGCTTGTCGTCGAGCCGCCCGTAGTCTTGATTCTGGTGGGAGGGGATGCGAACGACACCATGTCGACGCCCTTGGCGGGCGCAGGGCATGGTAGTCTGTCACTCCCCATTCTTTGCTCATGCGCAACGCTGAGGAAGAGCCTTGGAGGAGGTCTGCCGTTGGTGAGGGCAGATTTGGCTCCTCCTGGCACCACCCTCTATTTGTGGAGGAGGGATTCTCGTCTTCGTACATGTCTTCGGAACATGCGGTGATTTCTGACGTTAGGGCCATTGGGGACAACCATGCTCTCTGCGGGGTAAGCCAGAGAGCACATCGTTTGGTGTGGCTCACGATATGAGGTCTTCGGGTGGTAGTGATGCGGACGGCGGCGGCAACCCACGATGCGTCAAGAATGGGGGCGACCATTCCGATGAGTCATGTTTGCTAGTGACTCAACGTCTTCCATATGGTCCTCTGTTAGTGTCCCCATCTGCGTTAGCCCCCCTTGTTTTTTTCTCCTTGCCAAGGAAGCGACACCATCCTAATCCTGGGGAGGCGCCGAATCCCAAGCTGGGTTCGCCACCGATTCCTTTGACACCTCCCTGCAGGAAATAGACAGGGGCAAAGGCATCATGGGGCACTTATCTTTTTTCAACCTTAAACTTGCAGGCATCTTCCAAATTTTAATTAAAATGATGTAACCACTTGAGTCCATGTATGTGTTCTGTAAGGCTTGTAATTGTATGAAATGCATATTAATGAAAAAGACAAGCCTTGTCGGGTACTTGTGCATGTGTACGTCCATGCAAAGGTGAGGTGCCTCTTTAATTAAATAAAAAAGTTTTTCTCGGCAGGCCATCCAGCGGGCACCCTTTTTCCACTTTGTTGCCGGGACCGGAGTCTACCGGGCAAAGAATAAAAGGGGCCAGCCCCCCGCCAACCCTTTCTCAGCAAAAGGCCACTACGACCGCCTAGGCTGAAGCAACATTCTTGCCAAAGGTAGGAGCACCCAAGCTTCGAAGAGTGGCGAAGTTTTCCTATGCACAAGTTTCAGCTTACAAGACACTTATGGACAAGAGGTAGAACTTATCTGTTTGGCTTGCCGGGGATAGCAGCGCTGCTCCATCCTCTCATCTTCCTGTAAAACCCAAGTCCACGACAAGAACCTGTAACTTATGCAGATGAGAATGATGCAGGATGCAATCCTATCTATATGCATATGCAGATGCTCTTGAAATTCTTATGCAAATGCTCTTGGAATTCTTATGCATGTATGCATGTAAGTCAGGGCCCCCCAGCGCTTCGTTTATTTTCTCTTGCACAGGGTCATCGCCCTGGCTTTGTACAAGGGGATACATGCAACTGAGGCAAGGCGTGTACAAATGGGTGGCTGCCGGGCAGGGCCCGACAGCCGTGCCTTACGGGTAGAACTTTCAAAGATGCTCAATATTCCATGAGTTTTGCAATTGAATGCCATCTCCCGTCTCCAGACGGATTGCTTCAGGTCTTGTGACTCGTACTACCCAGTAAGGGCCTTCCCACTTTGGCGTCAACTTGTTTGTACCCTTGGCTGACTAAACGTGCCTAAGGACAAGGTCGCCTTCCTCAGAACAACAGGCATGAACCCAGCGGCTATGATAGCAATGCAATGCTTGCTGATAGAATGGATCACATGTAGCAGCCCGGAGACAGTTCTCCTCAAGTAGCACAGCATCGTCACGCCAGTCATGATCTTGTGCTACTTCATCGTAGGCAAGCACTCGAGGCGACCCGTAAATGAGTTCCGTGGGGATAACTGCTTCTGCCCATAGACCAGGGTAAATGGAGTCTGCCCCGTAGCCTGATTTGGTGTCGTTCTAAGGGACCAGAGGACTACCGGCAGCTCATCGATCCACCGCTTTCCGTGCTTCTTCAGTGTATCAAAAGTTCTTGTATTGAGGCCTTGCAGCAGTTCAGTGTTTGCCCTTTCAGCTTGTCCATTGCTTCTAGGGTGAGCCATAGAGGCGAATGAGATCTTGCTTCCGAGGGTGCAAACATATTGCATGAAGGCGCGTCTCGTGAACTGGGTACCGTTGTCGGTGATGATCCTTGCCAGAACTCCAAGACGGCACACCGGTTCTTTCAAGAATTTGATAGCTGATTGAGCAGTCACCTTTCTCACGGGAGTCACTTCTGGCCACTTTGTAAACTTGTGGATGGCAACGAACAAGAATTCAAAGCCCCCAATTGCTTGTGGGAAGGGGTCGAGGATATCGAGCCCCAAGACCGAAAATGGCCATGATAAAGGGATTGTCTATAGAGCTTGGGAAGGCAGGTGGATATTCTTGGAATGGAACTGGCAGGCTTCACATTTGGTGACTAGCTCAACCACATATTGGAGGGTTGTGGGCAAATAGAATCCTTGACGGAACTCTTTCCCAACTAATGCCCTCGATCCAATGTGGGAGCCGCACATACCTCTGTGTATCTCAGCCATCATTTCATTTCCTTCTTCCCGGCAGATGCACTTGAATTTCACACCGTTGGGCCTCCTTCTATACAGAGTGTCATCGACAAACTTGTACATACTGACCCTCTGGGCTACTCTTTCAGCCTCATCTTGGTCGTTGGGGAGTTCTCCAATTTGGAGAAAGTGGACTATGTGCCTTGCGCAAGTTGGAGCCTGAGGCTCAGCAACAAGGACTAGCAGCACCTCCTCAACTGCGGGGGTGCACTCCTCATCTGCGGGGACCGTGATCCCGGCAGGACGGTGGGGCCGGCAAGTTGTGAGTTTCCGGAAGGGTTCCTACCAGGAGCACGAGGCTCTACCGGGAGAGGCTTACACGAGTCCATCTTTCTCCTCTTCCGGGCCATCGTTGCTGGGGATACGGAGGGCTGAGTAAGACGGAGAACAAAAGTTCCTGGTTCCATGAGAAGCTTTTGCGTAGCACACTTTGACACATGATCAGCTATGTTGTTTTCCGCACGGGGTACGTTCTCCGTTTGCAATTCGTCAAAGTGCTCCTCCAATCTTCTCACTTCCTCGACGTATGCCTCCATCAATGGAATTTGGTAACCTTTGTTGACTTGTGTCACCACAACCTGTGAATCTCCTCGAATAATCAGCCTCTTAATTCCCAATTCTGCAGCAATTCTGAGACCCGCAAGGAGACCTTCATACTCTATTGTATTGTTGGTAGCCTCTTCCCGGAAAAAATGCATTGGGACAACATACTTCAAGTGCTCCCCTGAGGGTGCGACGTGAAGCACGCCAGCCCCTGCACCTTGCAAGGAAAAGGCACCATCAAAATACATGTATCCATTTTGGGGCACCTCCTTGCCGGGGGTAACTGTCTCTATCACTTCCTCATTGGGGGTTGGCGTCCATTCTGCAATAAACTCTGCCAACGCCCTGCTCTGGGTTGTTGATGTGCTCTCAAACCTCAAACCAAAACTGGACAGCTCCAAAGCTCATTCCACTATTATTATAGTAGCCTCAGGGTTCTAGAGTATCCTTTGCAACGGGAAGCGTGTGACAACCGTGAACTCATGGGCTTGGAAGTAGTGGCTTAGTTTCCTTGAGGCCATGATGAGGCCATAGAAGAATTTTTGCACAACAGAGTACCTCAATTGAGCCCCCCCTGTAACAGGGAGCTGAGAAAGTGCACTGAGCATTGCACCACTTTCTTCCTTGCCGTGTCCTTGGGGTTGCCAACGCTGTCGTGCTCACTTTTGTCTTGATCTCCACTTGACTTTGTTGGGCCCTGCCCTTTCTCTGTCGTGTCCACTTCCCGCTCTGCCACCAAGGCCGCACTAACAACTTGGTTGGTTGCTGCCACGTACAGCAACAACGGCCCATGTGGTTTTGGGGCAACCAGGGTAGGCACAGAAGATAAATATGCTTTCAAATCTTACAGGGCTGCATCTGCTTCTGGGGTCCACTTCATTGGCCCTGCCTTCTTCAATATTTTGAAGAACGGTAGGGAGCGCTCGGCAGACTTGGAAATGAATCTGCTTAGTGCGGTAATGCATCCCATTGGGCGCCTCACATCTTTAATTGTCCTTGGCGCTTGGATCTGCTCAATGGCCTTGATCTTGTCAGGATTAGCTTCGATCCCCCTGTGGGACACAAAGAACCCAAGCAGCTTGCCAGAGGGAAGGCCAAACACGTACTTCTCTGGGTTGAGGTTCAAGTTGATCTTGCGTAGATTTGCAAATGTCTCCTCCAAATCCTGGATAAGAGTTGCTCTGTCCTTGGATTTGACCACAATGTCATCCATATAAGCTTCAATGTTTTTGTGCAGCTGAGATTCAAAACCAATCTGGACTGCCCTTGCAAAAGTAGACCCGACACTCTTTAATCCGAATGGCATGCGGATAAAGTAGTACGTATCACACACGATGATGAATGAGGTCATCTCTTCGTCTTCCTTGGACTTGAAGACCTGGTGATATCCAGAATACGCATCCAGGAAGGAAAGCAAATAGCAACCTAAAGTGGAATCCACGATCTGATTGATGCGCGGCAAGGGAAATGGGTCCTTCGGGCAAGCTTTGTTGAGATCTGTGAAATCTATGCAAAGCCTATACTTCCCGTTAGCCTTCTAGACTACCACTGGGTTTGCTAGCCTAGTGGGATGTAGCACTCCTCTGATGAAACCAGCTGCATCAAGATTCCAGATCTCTTTTGCAATAAACGGTTGCCTCTCCAAGGCCTGCTTCCGGACTTTCTGCTTAGCATGTCTGGCGCGTGGGCAGACAGCAAGGTGGTGCTCCATTACCTCCCTGGGAACACTAGGGATATCAGATGGTTTGCATGCAAACACATCGATATTTGCCCACAGGAAGGCAATGAGCGTGCTTTCCTATTTCTCATCGAGGTTGGCACTGGTGGTAAAGGTACCATCAACGCCAGCCAGCCCTGTCCGTACCTTCTTCACTTGTGGAGCAGAAACCTTGGTTCTTTTGCTGTTGGAACTCTCCTGCAAATCATCAACAGGCGCAGCACACTTTCAAGAGGCGCGCTTCCCGGATTCCTGGCTAGTGTCCCTGCTATCCTTCTTCTTTCCTCTGCTTTCCTTGACGGGAACTGCTGCTGCGGTTGCCTCTGCCGCGACCACGTCCCAGTACATCTTGTCAACACAAATGATTGCGTCCTTGTCATCTGATGGGATAGAGATGATTCTGAATGGCCCAGGCATCTTCAGGGTATTGTAGGCATAGTGGTATGCCGCCATGAACTTGCCCAGGGTCGGTCGCTAAGAATCCCATTGTACGGCAAGGGGCGGTCGACCACATCAAACACAATTATTTTTGTACAATAGTTCAATTCACCTCCAAATGACACGGGCAATGTGATCTTTCCCTTAGGATGACTCCGGCCGGGATAAACTCCTTGAAATGTTTTGGTGACCTCTAACTCTTCTTCTGGCATCTGAAGTCCGCTGATAACCTTTGGAGAAATCAGATTCAACCCAGCCCCACCGTCCACCAATATCTTAGTGATCTTGAGGTTGCGAAATGTTGGAGATACTAACAACAGCAAGCATCCTATCGCAGTGGTACAGTCAGGATGATCCTCTTTGTCAAAGATGATGGGCGTTCTTGACCATTTGAGCGGTTTCTGGGCCTCTGGTGTTGGTTCCATGGCATTGATCTCAGGCGCCCACCATTTGAGTTGGCGGTGAGAGGAGCGCAAGGATGCACCCCCGTTAATGCACAGGGCATCAGTGGCCTTCTGAAACTCTTGCTCGCTGGTTTCCTCTTCATCCCCTCCATCACTCTCATCATCTCAAGCTTCCTTCACCTGACCCCTAGCGGGTTTTCCTTTGGTCCCAAAGGGTTTGCCGGGGCGATTTGCTTCACCGCCTCGGCTCTTGCCGCCAGCGGTACTCAGACCTTTGTCCTTGTCACGTTCTCATACTCAGCTCTCTGTCTCTTGACCAACTGCTCAACCTGATAGCACTCTTGAAGGGCGTGGCCCTTGGTCTGATAGATCTTGCAGTATGGCCCATCGCCATTCCCGACCTTCTTGGCAGCCGCAGCTTCCCGACAATCAGCGCATACGGCGGCCTCCTTTCCGGGGACCTCTACCTTGGCGGTCTTGCCGGTACTAGGGGTTCCCGATCCTTTAACAGTCATTACCGCCTTATCCTTGTGCCTCTTACTATGCTTCTTGCTCTTCTTCTGACTAGTGGACTCATCATCATCTTCTGAATCCATATTGATGCAGTTGTCTTCTCTGATCAACTTCCTCCCTTCCTCCATCCGAGCACACTTATCCACTAGGGTGTACAGCTCCTTCACAGTCTTGGGCAACTACACATTCATCTTGGCACGAATCTTGCGGTTGCGCACATTGGACCGGAAAGCGGCTATCATAGCTGCCGGCTAGATGTTTGGGATGTTCCTGTGGACTCTGCTAAACCTCTGCAGGTACTTCTGGAGCATCTATCCTTCTTTCTGCTGGAGAAGCTGCAAATTGCTGGGTCGGTCGGGCTCTTAATGGCCGCCAGTGAAGGCGCCAATGAACTAATAGCAAATGTCGGCCCAAGAATAAATGGAGTTCTCCGGCATATGCATCAACCAAGACCTCACATTGGATTTGAGAGCCAAAGGAAAGCAGTTGGCGAATACCTTCTCATCTTTCCCCCCGGCAGCTTGGATGGCGACGATGTAGATGCTCAGGAACTCTGCCGGGTTGAGTCTCCCATCATACTTCTTAGGTATCTCCGGCTTGAACGTGGGGATGGATGGCCAACGGACTTGCCGCATCTCACGAGTAAATGCAGGGCACCCAACCTCGAAAGGCAGGCACCCGCCATTATCGAGCGAGGGTTCGTCAGCATTGGGACTGTTGCTCCCATTATTACTCACCTAGACGGAGGGAGTGGTGCATGTGACATGCACTAACATTTCATTAGTTAAATTTATGATCAAAATTTGACACAGATTACAATGGGGACTAATAAACTAGGACGGAGGTAGTAGTTATGGGATTACTAATCTATAAGCCTAAAAGAACTGGCCCCTCGTACTCCTACTAGTAGTAGTACTCAAGTTGGAATTCCAATTGCACGACACAACTTGTTAGGCAAAAAATTCGATACAGGGTGTAGGAAGCGGTTTGGGAATTTGCATGCCTTTCCAACCAGTGAGATACTCCGTACAAAGTAAGACAGAGAAATAACCACATAGAAGGAAGTTAAAAGTAAACAATCAAACGAGAATTTTTGCATTTGTTTTGCATTGAATTGTTTCACAAGCTTCACTAGTGTTGTTTTTCTACTTTTACAAAAACTGCATCGTAATGTTAAAACGTGCATTTGCACATACATAATTAATAGTAGTACTCCCTCCATCTAGGTGTATAAGTCTTCCCTCCTTGGTCACGATGCACAACCAAAGATGACTTATTGATCTGGACAGAGGGAGTAGCACAGTCTGCAAGCATATATCGAGAGAGACGTGTAGTGCGATAGTATATAGTAAAGTTTGTGCTATATGCACATACTTGCAAAATGCGTATGAATACATAAGGTTTCCAAACTTTCCATTTTACATACTTAATTAAGGACGCTAAAAATTCCTGAAAGTTCGGGATTTATCATTTGCCTCCCAAAACTAATGAGATCGCCTTACAAAACAAAAATTATACTCCTCCTAAAAGCCACGGCTCTCGCAGGAGCGCTTGTGGCGCGCCACGAGTGCCCTGGTGCGCGGCCGTTTCCCAGCTCGCCGACACAACGCCTCTTCCTCAGCCTTGCAACTTGCGAGGTGCTGATTGGCGGCTTGTCGGCGGGCGAGCGCGATCTCACCTATGTGGTGATCCGGCACCAACAGGTACTCCTCCTTGCTGGAAGCGTGCACCCGGTCCACGTACCGCCAAGCGTAGATGAGGCACTTGGGCCCGACTGCACTCAGGGCGTCGGCACGGCCATCCTCCCCCACCGTCACGGCCCTCGCACGAGCCTTCTGCCAAATAGCCAATTGCCTGACTCTCTCGGACGCGACATAGGCCTCCCAGGCAGCTTGTTCCGTGGTGCGCTTCTCTTTCTCGGCCTTCTTCTCCGCCTCTATTTTGGCGCGCTCTGCTGGAGGCAAAGCCTCCCACAAGGCGACATCCATTTCTTTCCAAAACTCCTCAAGGATGGGGGGGCTCGGCGGGCGGCTCGGCGTTCTCCTCGTAGCGGGGAGCCGACGCGTCCTCCGACGCGCGTGCTGGCGAGATTGGGAACACCGACGCGTCCACCTTGACGCGTCACGGCGAGGAGCGGAACACCGATGCGTCCTCCTTGACTAGTTGCGGCGAGGAGCGGAACGGCGACGCGTTGCGTCTCGGCGAGGAGTGGAACACCGACGCGTCCTCCTCGACTAGTGGTGGAGAGGAACGGAACAGCGACGTGTCGCGTAGCGGCAAGGAGCGGAACACCGACGCGTCCTCCTCGACTAGTGGCAGAGAGGAACGGAACGGCGATGCGTGACCGTCTGCGTGGTGCAGCTAGGGGCTCCTAGGGCTTGGGAGGGGCGATGCCATGGTGGTCTATGTGAGAGGGAGGGGGAGGAGATAGCGATGAACGTGAACGTGAGGGGGAGGAGATAGCGATGCCGTTGGAGGGGAAGTATTTATAGTGAGCAATGCCACACCTACATAAGATATGGACTAATCTGCACTGACTTAACTTCAGGTCTAGTTGCGTCACTGACATGTGGGCCAAACCCCTGTTGGGCCCATATGTCGGTGACCCAATGCACCTGAAGTGAAGTGACAGCTACATGGGCATACTTGTTGGAGTAAATTACGGGGGAGGGAAGGGGTGGAAATATTGCTGGTCACAACGGATTGGACGAGCGTGGGGGAAGGAGAGTCATGCATGCAGATTTTTTCACACGGGGTGGAGTGGTGGGACCGTCGGAGGGAGAAGGAGTGTTTGGCGGGCATATTGTTTCCACACATGGAGAGGAAAAGATTTGGAGACGAACGGGCTTCCTGCAGGTATGGGGAACGGTGCATAATAAGTCATCTTGCATGTCGGGCTAGGTATAGTCTCAAGTCATTAAAAACATACACGCCCCACACATGTTCATATTTCAAGGTGCACTAAATTATTGCATGCAATGACTAAGGCTGGCCATAATGGTGGTGTCTTAGCTGGTATCATGCACACGGGAATAACAAACATGCTGATGTGGCAAAGAATTAAAGAAGAGAGGGGGGTTAGAGTAACTAGTGTTCATGCATGCATTGGTAAACACATTTTTTTGTGAAGAACGACAACATTAGTTGAGTACTTTTGCAGACTTCAAAAACTATTCCACCGCCTCTACTATCTTGCTAAGAGTAGGTGAAATTTTTGAATCGAGCCCTTTAAACTAGAAGGGAGGTAGTGGTACTCTAATAGTTAACCTTGTTGTGATGACAAGATAGGACATGGCACGCACCTGGACAGAGGATTTAGTCTGCATTGTGCATTTAAGTTTTGTCTGAAGTCAATGTACCTCGACTTTCAACAGACTTATAGAAAAATGTATCAACATTCACAATGTCAAATCAATATTTTTACACTCATTATAAATTTTTAGTATAAATTTGGTCAAACACTTTGCAAACGGTTCACGGGAGTAAAAAGGACCAGAGGGAGTATCATGCATGCGGAGTAGGCAAAAAAAATTGCTCATTTATAGCCGGTCAAAGTCTCAAAGGGCGCTACCTTGCGCGAGGGAGGCGAAGGTCGTGGGAGGCGCGACGGTTGACGGAATTAAGTGAAGTTACATCCATGCGCCGGCATGGCGTGCGAACAGGCAGAAGCTGTATCGTCAGGCCTATGATATGGGTCTAGTAGACATGACATCTAGTGGGTCCCGCATAGTTCTCGAGAACTCATTGGGGGCTTGCAGCCATTTATCCACCGGGCAAGCCAGCAACCCCACGCCATTCACACGCCCTACTTGTCCCCGTCTTCTACCTTACAACAGTTCGCTCCCAGTTGTCTCGTCCTTTCACATTAGTTTGCTCCCAGTTTTTTTTGAGGGGTACAACAGTTCAACTTCTCCTAACCCTCCTCCAAAATCCATGGCCTCCCAAATCTCCATGGTCCCCGCTGAGTACGAGGTGAGAGCCATCACCGGCGATCAGTTCATCGTCATCTACACACGTGGATCTGCGACGGTGAAAGCATGGATTGCTCGCTTCCTACGCATGTTCAACAGTTCAACGGATGAGTGGGTCGCTGGGCTGGATGTTGAGTACACCACAGTCCCGGGATGAGAGAAGGATCTAAAGGACGAAGAGAGGAAGAAGCCCGCCATGATCCAGGTTTGCATACATAACGTTTGCTTGGTCTACCACATATGCCATGCCGACATTGAGTCCCAGGATTCTAAGAACTTCCTCAAGGACAAAAGAGTGAAATTCGTTACTGTAGGCTTTAAGAATGACAGGGATGTCCTGCGTTGGATAGGTCTCATTGTAGGCCAGCCCTTCGATCTCCAGAAGGAAAGCCTGGTGTCCTCCTCTCATCCTTCAATGCCGACCCTGGCTGCAGCCATGATTGATCCTTCGTACGCTAAACTGAAGAAACCTCATCACGAGTTTCATCATGCATGGGAGTCGAAGACATTAGATGAAGATCACATCCTGTACGCCGCAATGGATGCCTACCTTTGTTTAAATATCTAAAATCGGTGGATGAAGAAGCAGAGCCCAGTGTCCGGTTCAAGCAAAGAAGCATCGGCGAAGAGGAAGAGGAAGAGGGACGAGGCGAAGTCGAGGACGTGGACTCGGACTCCGTGTAGGTGGCAGTGTCGTCGCTCATGCTGGTTCTACTGCAGTGTCAAGCGGACTAGTTTCTTAGTTTATTTTCAAGGGTGTGTTGTGCTGAGGCCCCAGCAGAACTATGTTTATGTTCTTTCTCATTATTTGAACTCTTTAGTACATACAGTAGTACTAGTACTATGTCTTACTATTGTTCTTATTGCAGTTGGTACTACTGCTCGTATCTTCGTGTTCCTATTGTACTCAATACGTTCGTACTAGTAGTATAATTTGGGTCAGTCGATTTGTGAAAGAAGTTCGACGAAGCGAAGGAAGAAGACGGCAGAAGAGGTGGAAGAAGCCCTTCTAGCCATCCATGTTGCATCAAACGGCTCACAAGAGTCAACTGACACAAATTGCTCCTTCAGATTGTAGGATCCACATGGCATTCAAGGTCTTGAAGGTATATTCCGCGTCCGCACCCGGGTTGCAGGCTCAACGCGCGCGTGACTGGCTTTCGCCGTGACAGCCACCATGCCCCCTCCTGCGCGCGGGCGGAGACGACAATGACACGCTAGTTCCTCCTCGCCGATGTGCTGGAGCACGTGCTCGTCCTCCTCTTTGTACACTGTGTGCATAGACGTGTCTCCACTAGCTGCTCGCCTGCTTGGCAGCGCGGCGGCATCGCGAGGAGGGACTGCAGACGATGTGAGCGGGCGAGCCTTCAGCTTCATGGCACAGGGATGGCGGCGACACGACGGTGATAGGGAAGAAATTGTTGGCCGGAGCAGGCGGGCGCCAGCATGCGCAACGGCGGCAGCGGCATATTGATGAGTGCGCATGTGGAACTTACTTTAGTTTTATATAAGGTTGGTCAAACTTAAAAGAAAACCGTACTAGTACACGTAAACATTAGACTTAGGCAGCGCTTTTATTAGTTAGTACCACAACCACGATACGGAATCTTGTGCAAGCACGTGAACCGCGGCCGTGCGGTCGATCGAACGGTGCGTCACCGTGTCGCCCTCGAAGGACATCCACCGAACCTTTTTGTGTGTGTGAAAACAATCCTCGAATATTACTCAACTATTTTTTCCTAGGAAAGTTCTTGACGCTGCAATATTTCCATATATTTGAATTTAGCTCAAGTTCGTGTTTATTTGGATTTGGACGTTTTAGGTGCGCCCTAGTTTTTTTAATACTGATTTTGTGTGTGTGACTGAGAGAGAACGTGTGTATGTGTCCATATGTGTGTTGTTGCGGAAGGGCAATGTGGAGACGGTGTGCGTGTGATACAGACATAGAGAGGTGTGAATGTGCAAATGATCATGCATGAGTGAGACATAGACAGATGCCGATACGTTGTGTATACATGAGAGAACGGTCTTCTAGTTTACTTGTGTGTGTGTGTGTGAGAGAGAGAGAGAGAGACAGAGGGAGAGGAGCATCCGTAACACAACAACCATCTCTCTCGATCCGTCCGTCCCTCGCACGATCGCATGCAACACATGCATCAACGCGCACATTTTGACACCCTCACCCGGCCCCTGCCCACCTCAAGGCCCGTACAATCTCTTCGTGAATACCCATTTCTCTCCTTAGGTTTGTTTCCTCTCAATATCAGACACACACACACACGGAGAGAGAGAGAGAGAGAAAGAGAGACAGCACAACACACACACAAGCACCCTCCCCCGAGCACACAATTCATCCCCATGCAAGGTTATACAGAGACCACTCTCGCTTGTGCTTCTTTGCACCCCAACATGCACAACACCTCAATCTTTAAAGAGGGCATCGAGCAGATCGAACACGGCGACCACACCGCACTAGAGAATGCGGGGCCATTTGGAAGCAGGGTGATGTGACGACGGCTGCTCCTCCCCCCACCCTCTCTCTCTCGCGCGCGCACAAAATTACCAATCCCTCTCTCCCCCGCACAAAATTGTCAATCCCTCAACCCACGAGATCCTTCCCCTCTCATCCATGTTTTTCTAGCTATCTCATTAAACATGTTGTCTCTTCTCCTTCCACGTATACAGAATCCGGATGCACATGCATCTCACATATATTACATGTCTCAATCTTTCTCACAGACCTAACTTCTCTCTCTCTCTCTCTCTCTCTCTCTGTCTCGGTCTCGTTAGGTTTGTCCCCTACTCTCTCGTCCACATACATACAATCTTTCCCACCCTATCTGCTCCATCTTCAAAAGCTCTCTCTGCACTTTTCATTCACACATTGGGTTATGTCAAAATGTTCCTTCTATAATGGCTGATGTTGAGTTATGGTTGTTTTTGTTGCATCCTACAAAGTAATAACTATGAAATGCATTTAGATTCTCATTTGACTAGGATTATGTGAGTTTGAGCATGTTGTGAAGTACTATGGACCTTGTATACATCTTGGGTTTCGACAATGATTGTAACTATTGAATTGTATATAACATTACATTCGAAGTCAATAGCCTACTATATTTATTTCACAATTTCAACAAATGATTAGTTCACTACAAACTAAGAAAACAAATGTGTACTCCCTCCGTTTTTATTTATGTCCGTGTATTAGCATTGCGCAAAGTCAAGTTTTGTAAACTCTCAGAAAGCTTATAACAAAAAATATTAACATATACAATAACAAATAAATTACATTAAATTCAGTATTGAATGTACTTTCACATCATACGTATTTGTATGGTAAATGTTTATATTTTTCTATAAACTTGGTCAAACTTTAGGAAGTTTGACTTCGGTCAAACCTAATATGTAGAGTTCACTACTACTAGTCGCTAGTTGCTTAGCCGAATCACTCAACACGCCACACGGGGAGTCTAGTATCACAAAATTTTGAGGTTGGTGGGAAAATCACCCGCGACCCTGATTCGAGTAGTGGGAAGTTACCATCATAGCCTTCGGAACAGGCCTACGGATGACGCTTGGTAGGGGGCTGTTTCCGTAACTTCAGGTTCACCCTACCCAGCCAACCCCACCCCGGCACCCAGAGTAGTACACCTGAATACTCCCCATTTCTATCCCCACCGCAGAATAGACTTCTCCACGGCACCGCAGCCTTCATGCTCCTCCCCTTTACATCGGCGCACTCGTCCACCGCAGCGCATCTGCCTCATCGACAACCTCCTACGCCGCACTGGAGCCGGTCCACCGTCGTCATCGTACACGGAGCCTCTTCCCCGGCATCGTCTTCCACGGTCTTGGATCTGCTTCCCGGAAGCCGACGCCAAGCACAGAAGTACCACTGTCGTGGACAATGAACTGACTCTCGTTGCCGACCATGACTCACAGAGGCTGCCGGGAGCATCGTTCTCCTCCTCGATTGGTAATGTGTGTATTGAATCACTTAGCAGTACATGTGTAGTTCCAATTTTGTTCATACCTACCCTTCAAATTTCCTGGGTGCTATTGTTCCCGTAAAAGTAATTGGTTATAGCCTCCATTGTCCAACAAAATATCAGCTTGTAATTGTGCGTCGCTCCTGTATCGCGCTGTGCTTGGGTAGGTTTTTCATCTGCAACCAGTACTGTGGCAAATGATGGAAAGTTTTTTAGAACTAGCAAGATGCCCATGTGTTGCACGCATCAAGATGTATTTGTATGAGTAGTTTATCTAGTGGGAGAAAAGGATGAACGAGGGAAGGCCTTATTTGCAAATCTGGAGAGGGGTATGGGTATCTTTTTGCAAAATTCCCATTTGTTTCCTTCCTATATGTCAGATATAAATCGGACGGCCTATATTGCAAGAAAAAAATATAGAGAAAAAAAGTAGACAGTAGAGATAAATATTAAATATTAAATATAAAATAAATATAACAGTCGAGAAGAGAGTAGAGATAGCAGAGACATTGGGAAAGGATCGCGCGCGCGGGGGAAGAAGCGGACGGGCGTGCGCTAGTTTTGGTGCGCGGCGTCCGACGCGCTTTATAAAATCCAATGCCCTCCCACCGCTCTGTGCCTTGCTACCGCTCTCTCCCCACTCTGTGCCTCGCCACCGCTCCCTCCCTGCACTTTCTCGCCTCGCCACCGCCGCGCCACCATGCTGCCACGTCGCCGGGACACTTGGGGATACCGCGGCGTCTGCGCGCACCCCTCCGGCGGCTTCTCCGCCGAGATCCAGTTCCGCGGGATGTGCCTCGGCCTCGGCAATTTCGACACTGCCAACGAGGCTGCCCGCGCATATGACGCGGCAGCGTGGCGCCTCTGGTGGCCTCATAGAACATTGAACTTCCCCAACGTGCCGACGCGGGAGCAGGCGCAGGAGCTCGCGCCTCTGCCGCGGCTTAGCACCGACGAGGATCGTCACAACAACCGGAGGCTGGATCACCGTCTCGGCATCACCGAGATGGACGAGGAAGCTATGGCGCTGTGGCGCCAACACTTCCCACATGACATCATCAACAAGCGCGAGTTCTACGCGCAAAGGAGGGCGGAGAGGGATAAGAGAAGGGCGGAGCGAGCCGTCTATCGCGAGGACAAGCATAGGCGAAAAGCGGACGCTCAATTCAACATTAGGCTAGGAGCAGGGTCGCCCTGGGAATCCGACGATGATCGGTATCTTCACGTCTATAGTCAAACGTCGGAGGAGGACATCACCGAGGAGGAGTCGGATGACGAGGAGTAGTTGAATTATCTTTTTTTATCTATCTATGCTGAGAACTATCCTCTACTCTATAGTCTCTAATTCTCGACCTCAGTACTGTAAACGCTGTTTTAAAGCGCCACGCGTTGCGATTCTGTTGGAGATGCTCTAACATGGCAGAAGAGTGCTTTAATGTTGCCCACAAGATGCGCGAGTATTACTAGTAGTATATTTTTCTTGCCATGTTGAGATTTTAAAACCACGAGTGTGAACATGTAGAGGAGCAATGAAGACCAAACACGGAATATTCGGGACATCTTCAAGGAGCGTGGCAAGTTAAAGAAGAGCCACACCGAACCTGTAAAACGAGCTTTGGTAAGTAACACCCTTCCAATTACTTTCATTTAGCCTCGTGTTCTTTGATGTGTATATGTTGTAGTTTCTGTTTCTCTTAAGCGTGGTGTTCTTTGATGTGTAACAAGAAGAGTCTTAATTGTCCTAATGCTTTCGTTTTTAGCTTGATGTAGGAAGTGGGTGTTCTCACCTTGTAGTTTGTTTTTATATTAATTTTTTCCTTTTGAATTCACTTCTCTGAGTTCTTTTTATCTGGCTTCTACTAAATGGATCTAGGTTGCTCTGAGTATTGATCTAAAAAAGAAGTAACTTCATGTCACGATGCAGTTCCTGCGAGAAGGGAAGTATGGTCAACCTCGAGATCATGTTTCCAAAATGAGGCTGGATTACACACAAGGTGCCAGTTCCCTAATGATGCTAGATTAGACAAAAGGTGCAAATTCCCAGATGATGCTGGATTACACACAAGCCAGGTGGAGTCGTCAGCTGTTCGTGTCCTCGTGGCATTAGTAAAGGCTGAAAGAAAGCATGCAGCAGCCCTTGAGAATGTAGCTGAGTTCCTGAAGAAGCGAAAAGAGCAATCAGATGCTCTCTTCACCCAAGCCAAAGAAGAGATGGAAGAAGCCAGAAATAAGCTAGCAGAGGCAGAGCAGTCTAGGCGTCTCCTGCTATCTAAAACTATTGTCAATACAAAATTTCCTTCATAATAGCTTAGGTTCAAATGTTTATCCAGTCAGCATGCCTGTTGTGATGTCCATGCATCTGCTGATGTGGCACAAAATGTTTTTTTTGGGTCATGTAATAACAGCAATTACTTTCCAAACAATAATAGACGAAGCATTGGACATGGTATAGTTCACGGGCAAGCCTGACATTCCAAGTTCAACTTCCACATCAAACTCATGTTCACAGATATCTGCAAATTCATACATAATTTCCACAACCATGATTCACTTCAAAGCCAAAAAAAATGTGAGGAGAGTTATAAATAAAGAAAAACCTCTACTAGTTCCTGCTACCAGTGCGAGCACAACAAGTCAACACCATGCATAAATTAATTATATTTTAGTCATATTTTGTGTTCTAAAATGCCTGTCGGCTCGCGGAAGGACGTGTTGCCGGCACACACGCGGATTCAATGAAGGTAGGCGGGGCAGTCTTAAGCTGGTTGCACGCGGCAAGGAGGCATGCTCAACCGGGCCTGCAGCGAGTACGACATGTCGTGGTTCTAAGTCTGATAGTAGAATAGGGGTGTAGGAATGGAGAGGCAAGATCCTAGCTATGGAGTAGTTGTATATGCAAGAGATTTACGAGTTCGGGCCCTTCTCGGAGGAAGTAGCAGCCCTACGTCTCAGAGCCCAGAGGCGGTCGACAGGATTATATGCGTATGAGTTACAGGTGTGCGAACCCTTTACACTGAGGAGGGGGGTGGCTTATATAGAGTCCGCCAGACCCCTCCGGCCATCAGTTATGAAGGGTTTAAGGTACATTAAGATCGGGGGTTACTGGTCACGCCCCACATAAAGTGCTATGATGACCATAAAAGCTACTTAATGACCGACCGTTTGTATGCATACTGACTTTAGATCTCCTGGCGGTCGAGTGGTTGGCTTCATAGTCGAGTGTCTTCAAGTCCGTCGAGTGGAATACTTCTGAGTCGACTGACAGGTGGTTTCTTCTAGAGATGTCCTTGGGGAGGGTATCTTGGACAGGTCCATGACCCTACCCTAGGTACATGGCTTCATCATTAGCCCCCGAATGGATCGAGGTTTGAGTGGCGAAGGAGTTGAACACACTTCCGACCCATTTTCGTGCGATGAGTATGTCTTGTTCTGGATCCACGACCTTAGGTGACGGCACCAACTTCTTTTTCAGTCGCCTTGATCCATTCATTGTATTCATCGAGTGAATTTTATTTACTTGGAGAACTCCGAAAGACAGGGCAGAGGAAATCTCCCGTCTGACAAGTTGCTCTGCAGCTCGCGGATTTAGCGGGATTCGAAATTTGGGAACCGTGCGGGGCAGAGGAGGCCGCGGTAATCGGACGGGATAAGGCAGGGACTGTTGCACCGCGCCACCTTTTTCGCCACATATCACGCGCACAACTGTTGTGGGATTTGACAGGATCGCCCGGGCCTACAAGTCAGTCACTCGGAAGTAACCTCATATAAGGCGCCGGACAGGGGTTTGTAAACAGTGCACTCTCATCCCCCCCCCCCTCATCCTCAGACTCATCCGCCGCATACGCTTCCATCTCAGCGCTGCTGCTCCGTGCACATCTCGCCGATGACGATGGTGAAGGAGAAGACGGCGACCCTAGAACGGGCAAAGAAGGTGACAACGAAGGCGAAGGGAAGGGCGACCAGTCGGGGCGGATCTTCATCAAGGGCCGGCCTGCCGCAAGGCTGGATCCAGGGCGACTAGATCCACTCGACGATCCGTCAAAAAGATCTTGACGACCTGGCCAATGAAGGACTGATCCCCCATGGATCGGACCGGCTCCCAAGGAAGGAGTCGGAACCGCAACCTCAGGAGGGTGAGTGTGTCCTCTTGGCCACCCATGTCGACCGTGGGTTTTCTTTGCCACCTCACCCTTTCTTTCGGGGATTTCTGAATTTCTTTGGGGCGCAACTCCACCACTTTACACCCAACTCCATCGTGTACCTCGCTGCTTTCGTGTCTTTGTGCGAGAATTTCTTGGGTTGTCGGCCTCATTGGGGTCTTTTCAAGCACATTTTCACCTTTCGCTCCCAGACGGTGAAAAAGGCCAATCTGAGTGACGAGAGAACACAAGTGATTCAGATGTGTGGGGGTCTTGGGGTTCAAATGAGGGGAAAAAGTTCTTTTCCGGCCATGATCCTACCGGAGTCGGTCCGTGGATGGCAGTCGACCTGGTTCTACTGCAAGGACCAGCCGACGCCATGGCAATCGACTTGACTCCCTCCTTTTTCCATGGACCGAGTGAGCAAGCCTTCCTCTTTGAAGGTGATCCCGGAAGAAAAGGCGCATGTTAAGGTGTTGGTCGAACGTGTGGTCCAACTTATCCGTGACGGAGTGACCGGCATGGACCTCTTGAAGGTCTTCCTCCGATGATGCATTCAGCCGCTTCAAGCTCGAGACCATCCGATGTGGTTGTATTCTAGCACTGAGGACACCACTTGGATCCACCCGGAGGAGGTCAAGGATGCCACGCTAGAGAGGTGGCTGGCGAGCATCACAGGGAACAAGGACAATCCCCTAGGAGCCAGGAGGATTCCTCCACTCGACCAGTCATATGAAGTAGACAAGGTCTAATCCTGCATCTTTGACTGTGATCCTGCTTTCTTCATTCTGTTTGCTTAAAATCAGTCGACTGACTTTTGTCTAGTTTGTTGTCTTCAAGGCCACTACTGAGATGTACTCGATACCCAATGGGGCACAGGAAGAAGCCGAGGAGGGAGGGGCGAGCGGAGGTGAAAGTGAGGAGGAGTGGCAATCTGATGGTGAGGAGGAAGAGGATGACGACGACTCCAGTGAAGAGGAGGAGGAGGAAATCGACCCTCCTTGTTCGGAAAGGCGATCCAAGCTCACCCACGACCCTGCGAACGAGCGTGGCCAAGCGACTGCGCCTCTTGGGCAGTCGTCAAAGCGCCCTCGGACGACTTCTCCGGCGCCGACTGAAAAAGCACCGAAGCATCCAAGAGCGGCCTCATCGAAGCCGCCGAAGACCTTGCCCAAGATGAGAATGACCATTCCCACCATCTCCGGGTAATAAAAGAACTTGTGTTTACTCGTTTAGCATGGACAGACTCTTGGTCGATTTGTTGACTAACCGACTGGTTTCTTAAATCTGCAGTGCTGCTACCTTTAAGACCTCCGCTAAGAACGAAGACCAGGAAATGGAAGACGCTGCCACCTCCAACCTTGGTACGATCTTTTTAGTTTCACTTTTGGTCGATTGGATTGTCGCTTTTAACTCTGAATCTTTCTTGTAGCTCCTCCTCGTGTCATTGATCTCCCTGATGATGATGACGAGGCGCCGCTGAGGCCGAGGAGGAATAAAAAGGCACCGGCTGGCAAGACCGCTCAGGTTGTATTAGTGCCTGAGATGCTGGTTCAGGAGGGTGGCAACATCACTCGGACTTCCGTGTCCTTTGCTGTGCCGCTGACGAGTGCTCGACCTTCGTCGTCGACTGCTGATCCGCCTTCCCTTTTCGCCACACACCACGTCCTAGAGGATCACGCGGGTGCTGCTAAGGAGGCTATACGCCAGGCGGGGATCATGATGGAGCAGGTGAAGGCGATCCGGGACGCCAGCCAAGAGGCTTATGATGCAAGTTTAGCTCTTCAGAGCAACGTCCAGGTTAGTTGGTCACTGCTTGTTCTGTTAGGATATGGTATCTAAAAACTCTTCTTTTCGAAGATCTTTGTATCTATACACCCACTGGGTGTGTTGATTGAATTTTTGGATTGGTGGGGGCACGCTGAGTGCACCCACTGGGTGTAGTCCCCGAGACTATGGTGCACTGCTGGCAGTCGACCGTAGTCTTCGTATTTGTGAATTTCTTCACTCTGACTTCTTCACTCGGTCTAGTCGGACCATGTCAAATGGAATCTTGAAACCAGTGGGGGCACGCTGAGTGCACGAACTGGGTGTAGTCCCCGAGACCATAGTCGACTGATGGCAGTCGACTATGGTCTGAAGAACATATTTTTTTTGTCTCTTTCGGTCGACTTGTCGGACCGAGTCGGTAGAACCAGTGGGGGCACGCTGAGTGCACCCACTGGGTGTAGTCGCCGAGACTACTATTGAATATTTGATTCGGCTGTAGTCTTAGAAATGCTATGATTTTTCTCTTAGTCACTCGGAAGCAACCTGTCTTTGATGTCTGTCGACTGACTCTTCGCGGAAATCTTGCGAGCTTGTGGTCGCTATACTAAATTGGAGAACAAACATATCCAGCTCGATCTTGACTTGAATCTTATTCAGGAGAACTTTACGAAGGCGAAGGAAGAAGCAAAAGGTATGTTTGGTGAGAATCTTGATGACTGTCTTTATCTTTCTGTCCATTCCTGATTCTGATCTCATTGTCACTTTGCAGATAAGCTGAAGGAGGCTCTGAAGAAGAAGGACCATGACCTCGCTGAGGCGCAGAAGGCGGCTTTGCACAAAACAAAGCTGGCGGAACGAAAGCTGGCTTCAGTCAGAAAACTTGAAGAGGAGAACGCCAATCTGAAGGCTGCTCTCGACGCGGCCAACAAGGAGGTCAGCCATCTGAAGAATGACAAGATAGCTCTGAGTGACAAGGCTAGCGAACTGGTGGGGAAGAAGAATGATCTGGAGGCTTATCTGGAAGGGCTCGCCAAGAAGCTATTCATCATGCTTGAAGGTAATCTCTTTTATCCGACTGACTTGTTATCATCAACTCTTTGTAGAACTGTTGGGTTAACTTCGAACTATGTTTATAGAATTCTGCCAAAACTTCGAGGAGGAGACCAGTCGACTGGAGACAAACTTGGACCCCATTAACTCTCCTGTGAAGGATGAGGCCGCTATGAACGTGTTCCGACTGGAGTCTCGTGTTGCTGGAGTTGTTGACTATCTTGCTCGACTGAAGGTTGCGGTGTCGCGAATCGACACGACACTCTGGCCAGGAGAGACGCTTCAAAATGACCTCGAGTCTCTGATGACTTGACTGAATGACATTCTAGGTCGAGTGCAAGAATGGAAGAAGTCTTCTACCAGGTGCTGTGCTGACGTTGCTCTATCCCTGGTCCTTGTTCATTGCAAGGATGCGCGAGAGGACAAGCTGGCGTCCATCAAAGTGGCCAATACCAAGAAGCATGACTTCCAATTTTTCATGGAGACCTTCATTGCTGCTGCCACTCGGATTGCTGACGGAATCGACCTGGACCAGTTTGTCGCGCCCTCCAGTCCTCCACCTGAGGAGTAAAAAACATCTATGCTTCGTCTTAAATTTTCCTAGGAATGCCGAGTGGTTTTGTAACCGATAAACTTTTACAGGCTTGACGCCTGAGCACTTCCGAATCCGTAGGACGTTATCTAAACTTGGCTTATCGTTGAATATGCTTGCATTTGCCTTCAAGCAAACTTTGTTCTTCACTCGAAATATACTTTAGTACTTGAGACACAGCTCTGAGGTGGAAAGTCCAGTCGACCTGCACTTCATCGCTCTTGCAGGTAGGGATGGAGCACAGATTGCAGTCGACCTGCGTCCTTGCAGATCAGGATGGAATGCACATTGTATTTGTCGCGTAGCTCAGAAGGAGAAGGTAGCAGTCGACCTGCACCTCGTCATCCTTGCAGAGTGCATGTTGTATTTGTGGCGTAGCTCAGAAAGAGAAGGTAGCAGTCGACCTGCACCTCGTCATCCTTGCAGAGCGCATGTTGTATTTGTGGCGTAGCTCAGAAGGAGAAGGTAGCGGTCGACCTGCACCTCTTCATCCTTGCAGAGCGCATGTTGTATTTGTGGCGTAGCTCCAAAGGAGAAGGTAGCAGTCGACCTGCACCTCGTCATCCTGGCGGATCGGAATGGACGAAGTACTTAGGCGAGTACATGACTGCAGCTAAGCCCCCGAGTGGGAGGATTGCTCTCCACTCGGTAGGATTTTCAAATACTTAGGCGAGTACTGGACTACAGCTAAGCCACCGAGTGGGAGGCTGGCTCACCACTCGGTAGCATTTTTAAACTTAGGCGAGTACCGGACTGCAGCTAAGCCTCCGAGTGGGAGGATTGCTCTCCACTCGGTAGGATTTTCAAATACTTAGGCGAGTACTGGACTCCAGCTAAGCCCCCGAGTGGGAGGTTTGCTCTCCACTCGGTAGGATTTTCAAATACTTAGGCGAGTACTGGACTGTAGCTAGGCCCCCGAGTGGGAGGTTTGCTCTCCACTCGGTAGGATTTCAAATACTTAGGCGAGTACTGGACTGCAGCTAAGCCCCCGAGTGGGAGGCTGGCTCACCACTCGGTAGGATTTTTTAAACTTAGGCGAGTACTTGGAGTGCAGCTAAGCCTCCGAGTGGGAGGCTGGCTCACCACTTGGTAGGATTTTTTAAACTTAGGCGAGTACTTGGACTGCAGCTAAGCCCCCGAGTGGGAGGCTGGCTCACCACTCGGTAGGCTTTTTTAATACATAGGCGAAACGGATTCGTAGCTAAGCCCCCGAGTGGGAGGTTCGCTCCTCACTCGGCAGGATTTTCAAATACTTAGGCGAAACGGTTTCGCATCTAAGCCCCCGAGTGAGAGGCTTGCTCGTCACTCGATAGGTTTTTTTTACAAACTTAGGCGAAAACAGATTCGCAGCTAAGCCACCCACTGGGGGATTTAAACAAAAGCTACAACAATCATTGGGAAAATTATAACACTCTTGTCTTTGATAAACAAACTACAGAGGTACTTTTTATTACATCTCATCCGGGTGAGTACTTAAGTATAAAAGGGGCGGAGCAGCTCCGCGTTCCAAGCTCGTGGCTCGTCAATCTGGCGATCGACATTGTAAAGACGGTACGCTCCATTGTGGAGAACCTTGGTGATGATGAAGTGGCCTTCCCAAGTAGGAGCGAGCTTGTGTGGCTTCTGTTGATCCACTCGGAGGACCAAGTCTCCTTCTTGGAAGGCTCGACTGTTCACTTTTCTGGCATGGAATCGATGCAAGTCCTGCTGATCGATAGTCAATCGGATCATGGCCATCTCTCTTTCTTCTTCTAGAAGGTCGACTATGTCCTGCCTGGCTTGTTTTGCCTCATCTTCAGTGTAGAGCTCGACTCGGGGTGCATTGTGAAGCAGGTCACTCGGCAGAACTGCTTCAGCTCCATAGACCAGGAAGAATGGAGTTCTCACAGTCGACCGATTAGGAGTGTTCCTCAATCCCCAAGGAACTGATGAAAGTTTGCCGACCCATGCGCCTGCTACATGCTTGAGATCGCGCATCAGTCGGGGTTTCAGTCCTTTGAGAATGAGACCATTTGTTCTTTCTGCTTGTCCATTCGACTGGGGGTGAGCGACAGAAGAGTAGTCGACTCGCGTGCCTTGAGAAGCGCAGAAAGCTCTGAATTCGTCGGAATCGAAGTTTGACCCATTATCAGTGATGATGTTGTGCGGAACTCCATATCTGAATGTCAACTCTCTGATGAAGCTGATAGAAGTGCCAGCATCAAGATTCTTGATAGGCTTAGCTTCAATCCATTTAGTGAACTTGTCGACTGCCACCAGTACATGGGTGAAGCCGCTCCTACCAATTCTCAGTGGTCCAACCATATCCAAGCCCCAAACAATGAAGGGCCAGACGAGTGGAATGGTCTTCAAGGCTGAGGCGGGTTTGTGTGACATATTGGAATAGAACTGACATCCTTCACATTTGTCGACTATTTCCTTCGCCATTTCATTTGCTCTTGGCCAGTAAAATCCCGCTCGGTATGCTTTAGCCACAATGGTCTGAGAGGATGTATGATGACCACAGGTCCCCGAGTGGATATTCTCAAGAATTATCTGACCTTCTTCTGGTGTTATACATTTCTGACCGACTCCAGTCGCGCTTTCTCTGTACAACTGTCCCTTTATCACGGTAAAGGCTTTGGATCGACGGACGATCTGTCGACCCTCTTCTTCGTTCTCCGGGGGCTCTTTCCTTAGGATATACGCGATGTGTGGCATTGTCCAGTCGGGAGTGATGACCAAAACTTCCATGACCAGGTCGACCACAGCTGGGATCTCAACTTCAGTCAGATCTGTGACACTTTTTGGCTGCGGGGCTTCTTCGGTGAAAGGATCCTCTTGAACTGATGGTGTGTGGATGTGCTCTAAAAACACATTACTGGGAATGGCTTCTCTCTTGGAACCTATTTTTGCCAAATCATCAGCAGCTTGATTTTTCAGTCGGGGTATATGATGGAGCTCTAACCCCTCAAATTTCTTCTCTAGCTTTCTCACTTCATTGCAGTAACCAGTCATGGCTGGACTTCTGACGTCCCACTCCTTCATCACCTGATTAACCACCAAATCTGAGTCACCATAGACCATGAGGCGACGGGCGTCGAGTGAAATGGCCATATGCAACCCATACAGAAGTGCTTTGTATTCTACTTTGTTATTGGAGGAATCAAAGTGGACCTGGAGCACATATCTGAGCTTATCTCCTCGGGGGGAAACCAAAACTACCCCAGCACCGGAACCATTCAACATCTTAGAACCATCAAAGAACATGGTCCAGTGCTCCGAGTGAACTTGAGTCGGTAGTTGCTGTTCAATCCACTCGGCGATGAAATCTGCTACTGCTTGGGACTTGATGGCTTTCTTTGCCTCAAACTTGATATCAAGGGGAAGGAGTTCAATTACCCATTTTGCCACTCGACCAGTTGCATCTCTGTTGTGCAGAATCTCTGACAATGGGGCGTCGCTGCCGACTGTAATGGAATGGTCAGGGAAGTAATGAGCAACCTTCTTAGTGGTCATATTAATCCCATATACAAGCTTATGATAATGAGGGTGTCTTTGCTTTGATGGGGTCAACACTTCAGAAAGATAATATACTGGGTGATGAACTTTGAAGGCTTTTCCTTCTTCTTCCCGCTCGACCGTAAGTACTGTACTGACAACTTGTCCTGTGGCTGCAATGTAAAGAGCAAAGGCTCTTTGCTGATTGGGGCAGCAAGCACCGACTGGGTCGAGAGCAGAGCTTTTAGCTCAGCAAATGCTGCATCAGCTTCGGGAGTCCACTCGAACTTGTCTAACTTCTTCATCAGTCGGTAAAGAGGCAATGCCTTTTCACCGAGACGAGAGATGAATCGACTTAAAGTGGCCAAGCATCCAGTAAGCTTCTGGACATCGTGCACACGCACAGGGCGTTTCATTCGGAGTATAGTACCAACTTTTTCTGGGTTGGCGTCGATTCCTCGTTCGGAAACGAGAAAACCGAGTAACTTTCCGCCAGGAACTCCGAATGTGCATGTTGATGGATTAAGCTTGATATCATACCTCTTGAGGTTGGCAAATGATTCAGCAAGGTCAGTAAACAGGTCGGAACCCTTCCGTGATTTGACCACAATATCATCCATGTATGCTTCCACATTCCGACTGATTTGAGTGAGCAAACACTTCTGAATCATCCTCATGAACGTGGCTCCGGCATTCTTGAGGCCGAATGGCATGGTGACATAATAGAAGCATCCGAATGGAGTGATGAAAGTTGTTTTGATCTCGTCGGGTCCATACACACGGATCTGATGGTAACCCAAATAAGCGTCTAAAAAAGACAGGCGCTCACATCCCGCAGTCGAATCGACTATTCGGTCGATGCGGGGGAGAGGAAAATGATCTTTCGGGCAGGCCCGAATGATATGTTTGAAGTCAATGCACATGCGAAATGACTTGTCCTTCTTGGGGACCATGACAACATTGGCGAGCCAATCGGAGTGGTAAATCTCTCTGATAAACTCTGCTGCTAAGAGCGGAGCCACCTCCTCGCCAATGGCCTTTCTCTTATGGACGGATGACCATCGAAGATGTTCCTTGACAGGTTTCACTTTTGAATCGACTCGTAGACGGTGCTCAGCCAACCCCCTGGGAACACCCGACATGTTAGGAGGCTTCCATGCGAAGATGTCCCAGTTCTCACGGAGGAACTGGACGAGCACTTCTTCCTATTTGGAGTCGAGTGTTGTTGAGATATGAGTCGGAGCAGCACTGGGGTCAATCGGGTGAATGTGAATCGGCTTTGTCTCACTGGACGGCTGAAACACTGATTCCGTAGCAGGTTTCTTGGCTCGCAACAAGTCACTCGGATCTGCAGTTTTCTGGTATTCCTGCAGTTCTACCAGCGCCATCTGAGCATCGACGATCTTTGAGCCTTTCTGAAAGCACTCTTCCTCCTTCTTCCGATTGCCAGTAATAGTGATCACACCTTTGGGACCAGGCATCTTCAATTTGAGATACACATAACATGGTCGAGCCATGAAACGTGCATAGGCGGGCCTACCCAAAATAGCGTGATAACCGCTCTGGAAATCCACAACTTCAAACGTCAACTTTTCTTTGCTGTAATTCTTGGAATCACCGAAAACCACATCAAGAGTAATTTGGCCGATTGACTCAGCCTTCTTTCCAAGAATGACTCCATGGAAACTCATGTTGCTGGTACTGAGTCTGGACATCAGAATGCCCATCCCTTTCAATGTCTCTGCATACAATATATTCAGGCCACTGCCACCATCCATCAAAACTTTAGTCAGTTGAGTGCCTTCAACGACTGGGTCGACCATCGGATGGTCGGACTGGTCGAATGTGATGGCAGTCTAAGACCATTCCAGATAACTGGGTGTCACCAGAGCAACCATATTCACCTCTCGGTTGATAACTTTCAATTGACTTTTGCTTTCTACATCAGCAAAAATCATCAGGGTCGAATTGACCTGGGGATATCCATCATCACTATCTTCTTTGTCTTCAACTTTGTCCAGCTCCTTTTCCTTATCCTTAGGTTGTTTTCCCTGGAATTGCAGGATCAAGAGCCGACACTGTCGAGTGGTATGTTTCGGATAAATGAATTCGCCCTCTTCATCTTTCTTCGTGTGGATGTGGCACGGCAAATCCATCACGGCATTCCCTTCCTTGTCCTTCACCTTCTTAGGGTTCCAAGACCCTTTGGGCTTCCCTTTAAATTTTCCTTGAGTAACGGCCAAGGCTTCTCCACGAGCGGCTGGCTCGGCTTTCCTCTTCTACTTCCGACTAGAGTTCCCTCCTCCGGTTTCATGGGCAGCTGACTTGTACTTGCCACTCCGGAGCCGATCCTCTTCTTCACCATTGGCATACTTGGTGGCAATTTCCATCATTTGACTTAGAGTCATGTCTCCGGTTCGACCGAATTTTAGACTTAGCTCTCTGTTCTTAACACCTTCCTTGAAGGCACAGACTTCCTAGTGATCAGATACATTCTCCATCGTGTGATGCAACGTGATCCATCTCTGGATGTAATCCCTCAGAGTTTCATTCGACTTCTGCACACAAGATTGCAGCTCTGTCAACCCCGCTGGTCGCTTGCAAGTTCCTTCAAATGTTCTGACAAACACTCGGGCGAGATCTTCCCAAGTGTAAACGCTGGTGGGTGCTAACTGATTCAACCATGCTCTGGCTGAACCCTCCAACATAAGGGGCAAATGTTTCATGGCCACCTCATCGTTGCCGCCGCCAATCTGAACAGCCACTCGGTAGTCTTCAAGCCAAGTATCAAGCTTGGACTCACCAGGGAACTTACTGACTCCAGTCGCCAACCTGAAGTTGGGAGGAATCACCGCGGCCCTGATGGCTCTGCTGAAACACTCTGGTCCTGAAACGTGTACTCTGCTGCTGGTGGGTATATCTCTGTCATCACCTTCTCGGTGAGCTCTATTCCTGTCGACCAAACCTTGAACGATAATGGATCTCGCATAAAAGCCTGGTTCTCTGGGGTCGACTGGAACCCTTCGCCCAACACTGTGCTGGCGTCTGTCATCCTGTTGTCGAGGCGCGTACGATCCACCTCTTGGGGGAGGGGTGAGCACTCGACGTCGATCATCACGATCGAATCGGTGATCATACTGCTCATGGTTCTTGTACTGATCATCACGCCAGCCTCCACGTTCCTCACGCCTCGGGGGCGATCTTGGGCTAATGGCCAACTGGACTGTATTCGCAGCGACAGATCTGCTGTGAATCCTATTCTGTGACTGTGATACAGCTGAATTTTGATCTCCCGCTGCCCGGAGTAAATCTCTGATCTGTAGCAAGCCTCTGCCAGCCTCTGACCGGGAAGGCTGAATCGACTCTGCTATACGGGCTGCAGCTCCTAGATTCTGAATCGAAGTTCGATATACCTGAGTCGGTGGTGGAAAGAGTTGACGTCGACTGGAGTCTGGAACCCGTTGCCGCGCACGCTCGTCGAGTGCTCGCTGGAGGTTCTCCAGTCAAGTGTGCTCAGCCAATTTGGCCAAGCGCGCGTCCTCTAAGGCCCGAGCCTTAGGGGTTTCTCCAACGATAGGAGTGTGTAGCGCATCCATATTCCAGCGGCGAAGTTCTTCCCTCTGAAGTGAACTGAGGGGCTCAGGTTGATACTCTTCGTGGACCTGCGCCGGATTGCCTCCGCTGTCGCCTCCATCAGCACGGGGAAAGCTGGGAGGACTGCGTGGTCCATTGACCATCAGAACCTCCGCCGCTGGATCACTGCTGTCGCACTCGGATGCAGTCTCTGCGGAGCCAGTCGATAGGTCAAACAGGACGTAGAGAGATTCGTCGGGCTCAATCGCCGTGACTTGGGGGGTGGCCGACTGGCGGGCCACCACGTGCCTCACCCACTGTTGAAGCCTCGACCGACTGGAGCGCTTGTGCCGGCGGGAAACAGGGAGGGAGGACGACACAGGGGTCGACCGATACTGGGTCGACGGTTGCCGCAGGAGGACATAGCGGACACACGCGCGAAAGTGCGTTGCCCCGCGGACGGAGAGCGCGTCGATGTCGAGTGGAGCCTCCTGAAGCCAAGCGGGGTCGTCGGCGAGACGGATCTCGCGGCCCTCAACCAAAACTCCGCCTGAAACCATGATGAAGGAGATCGGAAAAATCGCAACTTCTCCAATAAGTCTCTAAGACACCTGCCCCATGGTGGGTGCCAACTGTCGTGGTTCTAAATCTGACAGTAGAATAGGGGGGTAGGAATGGAGAGGAAAGATCCTAGCTATGGAGTAGTGGTATGCACAAGAGATTTACGAGTTCATGCCCTTCTCGGAGGAAGTAACAGCCCTACGTCTCAGAGCCCGGAGGCGGTCAACTGGATTATATGCGTATGAGTTACAGGGGTGCAAACCCTTTACACTGAGGAGGGGGGTGGCTTATATAGAGTCCGCCAGACCCCTCCGGCCCTCAGTTATGCAGGGTTTAAGGTACATTAAGATCGGGGGTTACTCGTAACGTCCCACATAAAGTGTTATGATGACCATTAAAGCTACTTAATGACCGACCGTTTGTATGCAGACTGACTTTAGATCTCCTGGCGGTCGAGTGGTTGGCTTCATAATCGAGTGTCTTCAAGTCCGTCGAGTGGAATACTTCTGAGTCGACTGACAGGTGGTTTCTTCTAGAGATGTCCTTGGGGAGGGTATCTTGGACAGGTCCATGACCCTACCCTCGGTACATGGCTTCATCACGGCCCTCTTGGCCGGAGCGCCAGTTCAATGCCTGCGCTATGAGAGGTCGCGTCCGTGTCAGAGCAATCACTCCCTCCAGTCCTTTTTTTTGGTTATAAAAAAAATCTCGTTTTCCATTCACATTTTACAAGTAAAATTCGTGGACAAACTTTGACCCAAAGTACGATGGGGACTAGTAAACCAGAATGGAGGTAGAAGTTTTTTTAAATCAAAGAAGGGTTTCCCCTTCCGATTTTCATTACTCAAAACCAGCATCAAAATCTAAACCATGGTATTTAAACTATAACTACCAGGTTCAACATCTCGCAACATACACCCATACAACCATACGCCAAGGAGGTATGTAGTACTATGAATTCCATTTTCTCTCCATACCAATCGTTCTAAAAACTACTTACTACTTATAACGCGCCATTGAAAATCGGAACTCTTAACCCCGCTAAAAAACGATATTTTAAACGTCGCTACTCGATCTGTGGCAACTGGTGAGCCACTGCGCTCCAAGTCGTTCACCTGTGGTCTCGACCATCAACTCCTACGGATCAAATTATCACGCGAGCTGACTATTCCTACAAAGGTGCTCCACCACGTACCCGGTACCCGCGAATGCAGCAATCGTGCACCTAGGGTTTTAGGGTTTATTTGTTAACATCGCCTTTACGTAAACACTCATGTGTGCGAGACAGCGAGAGGCCGACTGCATGCGTGAGCCTCTTCTCTTCATATATGTACTCCACCGTTTGTCTGGTGTCCAAAAAATTATAATAACTACTAGCAATGTGCTAATGCGTTGCCAAACGATCAAAGTAGATAAGACATATTCACTGATTTGATAGAAAAAAAAGTCTAGTTTTGAAATATGTATATCACTAAAAATATGTTATGTTTCACTCAAAATATATTCCTTTGGCGGTTTTGATAAGATAAGGGAGGAATGTTGTTGATTTCAAGATTCGAGAAGTGGTATATGTCTAATTTCTACTCTTACTAGCAAGATGCCCGTGTGTTGCATGGAACATCAAGATCTTGTGGGAGAAAAGGATGAACGAGGGAAGGCCTTATCTGCAAATGTGGTGAAGAGTGCGGGTAAATTGCCATATTTTCCTTCCAATCCGTCAGATATAAATCAGACGGCCTACATTGCAGGATGGCAAGCCCACCATCATCACCAACTCTTTTTTTATCCGTACTCTTATAAAAAGCATTGTCGGTGATGATCGTGTGCCTGCCATCCTGCAATATAGGCCGTACGATCTATATCTGACGGATAGGAAGGAAACTATGGCAATTTTGCAAAAAGATACCCACACACCTCTCCACATTTGCAAATAAGGCCTTCGCTCGTTCATCCTTTTCCCCCACAAGATAAACTACTCATACAAATGCATCTTGATGTTCCGTGCAACACATTGGCATCTTCCTAGTTGTTGCAAAAAGCCCATGTGTGTTTGAGAGAGAGGGGGAGTGGAGGAGGACGGAGTACATGTGTGACAAAGACACAAGGAGTGTGTGTGCGATAGGTATCAGCTTAACATGAGGCAATAGTGTGTGTGTGCATGATTGACAGGGCATGTCTCAAGAAGGGAAGAAAAATCTGCATAGATACAAGGAGCGGGAGAGAGACATGTATGCGATAGTGGAAGCATGAGTGTGCAGGTGTATAAACCTATCTAGAGGCTAGCTAGTCGATAAAATGTTTGTGAGATAAATACGAGTTGGGGTGCGAAAGCGATAGTTTTGTGTGTGAGAGAGAGAGACGGTAGTCGGGAAGGGGAGTGGAAGCAGGAGTTGTGTTTGTGTGTCTGTGAGAGAGAGAGGGGGGAGACGGTGGTCGGGGTTGTCTGATCGGTAAACAAATGAATAATGTCAGTCTGGGATGGAGACGAAAAGGAGACCGCAAGAAATGTTGTGTCTACAGGAGAGAGAGAGAGAGAGAGAGAGAGAGAGAGAGAGTAACTTTGGTGGTATGAGTCATATGTAGAGACATATAGGGTGTGTGAGAGAATCCCATAGAGAGAAAGACAAAGTGAAAGATCAGTGGAGACTGTGTGTGTGGCGCTGAAAAAGAAAGCTTAGGTACCCTGTGATACCAGAGAACAGTAGAGACGTGAGAGATAATGAAAATCGTGTAATGTATAATGATAGGGAGAGTGTGACACTTCTCAAGGGAGACGTCGAGAGACCATGTTTGCGAGGATAGGAGAAACATGAAGTGAGCGTGCGGGTGAGCTGGAGAAAAGAGAGTGATAGCTACCTGAAGGAGCATGCATGTGAGAGAGATGCGCGTGAAAAGGGTGAACAAAAAAGGGATTCAAATATTTGAATTCGAGATGATGATACATGTAATCCATACTTGAACCAAAATTGATCTATCAAACATCCATACTTATATGAATTCACACACATCTATGTTATTTAATATGTAGATATTACTGATCCATACATTTTAGTAGAACATAATTTGGTTAAAAAAATTCGAATTCAACCTTAAGATTTTGAGATCGTTGTATTTGTAAATCATATTATACATATAACGGAGCAGAATTCTTTGTTGTGCTTTTGAAAGTATATATAAAAAATGATGTATATAGAATGTAATTCCAATTGAAAATGGACCCTGCCCGAAAAAAATAGAATCCAAACGGGATTCGAATTGAGTTGGCACGGTAAACGTGCACTCTGCAAAATTTGAACGAAGCGGGGAAATTCGCAGTCACCGCCCAAAACCAAAATCTGCGAGATGGAAATTACTACTGCCTATACCTGCCACGCAAAGCCTATCTGTTGGATTTCTATAGGTTTCAATAGGGGTAGGTTTGTAATTTCTCCCAAACGTGACGTAACCGCCTCTCACCCGGATTCATACATGGTGGGCGCCAAAACACAGTGTGTCCTCGGCCGAAATCGACTCCCTCCCCGATTCATATTCATACATGGTGGGCGCCAAAAACAAACTCTCGTCGGCAACTATTCGGTGTATGTGTGATTACCGTCCTATCCCCAACCGACTAATATTGCTGTGGTGTAGTAGAAATTTGAAACGGGGCTATGTTTGTAAATTTCCTCACATTTGAGACAAGCGCGCCCCGAATACATGGTTCCCCCCTTCCTCTCTACCTCCCTTTTCCCCATTCGTACTCTGTGGGTGCCAAAACACCCTCTCCGCCCCACCCTCCTCCGTCCGCCGCCGTCCGCCACCCCATCCACCGCCGTCCTCCTCCACCATGCCAGAGCTGATACCCCGACGCCGTCGTCCATTACAAGAGATCGACCTCTCTCATCCATGGCTTCGAACCGGGATCCTTGCATCCCGTCCTCTCGCTTCATCCCCGCTGTCGTCCACCTTGCCGGTGCTGCTCCTACGACCGTCTTGTCCACCGCGCCCCACCACCACCGTCTACCTTTCTAGATCTGCTTTCACGCCGCCAAGAGCCATCGCTACCGCAGCACCGTCAAATTCTCAGCAGATGCGTAGACGGCGCCGCACCAGAGGTCGTAGTCTTTCGTATCTGCTCAACTTATTTATTGCAGCAAGAAAATAGATCGACACTGCTTTACTCTGATTTCTTGTCTTGGTTGCGAAGTTGCCGTTGTCCAGTTTGCACCTTCAGATCTGCCATGGCACACTCAACACTATACTCCCAATGCTTATGGTTGTCCCCTTTTATATTCCACACTAGTTAAATCATAGTAGACTAAATTTCAAAATTGGGTTAGTCATTTTTTCAGAGCTCGCCGGAGTTCGCCGATGTGAACGAAGGGGCTCGGGTGGTTGTGGGGCCTCGCCGAACGAAGAAAACTCGACGCAGGTGGGGGTTGGGGCGGGGTGGGGTGGGGGTGGAGGAGGAACACAGGTGGTGGGGGCCGATGGTCTGGCCGGCGGCCCTGCAGTGTTCTGTATGGGAAGAATCAGGGATGAGGAAGAAGAAGGGTTAGGAGACGTAGGATCTTCATCCAACCGCCTGAAATGGTCGAGAGACAGTTTGTAGTTGCATTCTTAATGTGCTCCGGTTCATCATGTGTGGGCACTGCGCAACCAACATTTTATTATCCAAAATCTGCTTGCTCTTCTTTACCATGTTCCTCTTCCGTTCTTCTTTAATATGTACTATCTCTGTTCCTAAATACAAGTCTTTGTATAGATTCCACCATGGACTACATATGGAGCAAAATGAGTGAATCTACACTCTAAAGTGTATCTGGATACATCTGTATGTGATCCATAGTGGAAATCTCTACCAAGACTTATATTTTGGAACGGAGGGAGTATGATAGTAGTACAGTATGTTCCTTGTACCGAAGATGAGCAGGGACATTTGCAGTGTAGAGGTCTATACGGTCGGTTGTGATGGACACTTTGAGCCTCTTTGATTTGTAGGATTTTGTAAACATAGGAATAGGATTTGTAGTGACCTGCCCACTTGAATCCTATAAGAATAGCAAGGAAATGCGGGGAGCTGTGTCGCCTTTGAGAGTTACACTGATATTAACAGTACCGCACCTTCACTTGAAGAGAGCCGGTATCTGAAGCCTTTCTAGCCATACCGGCAATACTAGCACATATATTCTAGCAAGTTCCACTTCGTTGATTTTACTCTGATGCTTAAGGTTTTCCCATTATATCTACACTATGATTTGTGTAGCTGCTTTGTGTCACACTAGCAACAGTCCACTCTTGAAGCTAAACACTGCAATGACTTACAAAATTGGCACCAAGGCATTGAGTGCCATTCTGGATGCAATGAAACACATACGCTCCCCACCTGTTGACTCTTGTTCAGAATATGATCCTAATGACTCTTGTTCAAAATTGCCACATGTAGAGAGACAACATGGAATTGCATTTCTTTGGGCGCTGTGATTCATCATGAGTGGGCAACCAACACTGTATACAATGAAGCGGAACCTCAAGAATATGATTCCTCTTCTGTTCTTTAACATGTTCCTCTTTGTTTATTCTGTATTTAGTACGTACAATATGTGTTGGGGAACGTAGCAGAAAATAAAAAAAATTCTACGCATCACCAAGATCAATCTATGGAGTCATCTAGCGACGAGAGAGAGGAGTGCATCTACATACCCTTGTAGATCGCAAGCGGAAGCATTCAAGAGAACGGAGTTGATGGAGTCGTACTCGTCGTGATCCAAATCACCGATGATCCTAGCGCTGAACAGACGGCACCTCTGTGTTCACCACACGTACGGTTGGGGAAGACGTCTCCTCCTTCTTGATATAGCAAAGGGAAGGGAGAGGTTTATGGAGATCCAGCAGCACGATGGCGTGGTGGTGGAAGTAGCGGCGATCTCGGCAGGGCTTCGCCAAGCTCAGTGAGAGGGAGAGGTGTTATGGAGGGAGAGGGAGGCGCCAGGAGCAGGGGTGCGCAGCCCTCCCTCCCCCCCTCTTTATATAGGGGCCCTAGGGGGGCGGCCCCCTAGAGATTGAATCTCAAGGGGGGGCGGCGACCAAGGGGGGGACTTGCCCCCCAAGCCAAGTGGGGCGCCCCCCACCCCTAAGGTTTCCAACCCTAGGCGCGGGGGGGGGGGCAAGGGGGGCGCACCAGCACACCAGGGGCTGGTTCCCCTCCCACTTCAGCCCATGTGGCCCTCCGGGATAGGTGGCCCCACCCGGTGGACCCCCGGGACCCTTTCGGTGGTCCCGGTATAATACCGGTGACCCCCGAAACTTTCCCGGTGGCCAAAACTGGACTTCCTATATATAAATATTCACCTCCGGACCATTGCGAAACTCCTCGTGACATCTGGGATCTCATCCGGGACTCCACAAAACTTTTGGGTTACCGCATACTAATATCTCTACAACCCTAGCGTCACCGAACCTTAAGTGTGTAGACCCTACGGGTTCGAGAGACACGCAGATATGACGGAGACGACTCTCCGGCCAATAACCAACAGCGGGATCTGGATACCCATGTTGGCTCCCACATGTTCCACGATGATCTCATCGAATGAACCACGATGTCGAGGATTCAAGTAATCCCGTATACAATTCCATTTGTCAATCGGTATGTTACTTGCCCGAGATTCGATCGTCGGTATCCCAATACCTCGATCAATCTCGTTACCGGCAAGTCACTTTACTCGTACCGTAATGCATGATCACGCGACCAACCACTTAGTCACTTTGAGCTCATTATCATAATGCATTACCGAGTGGGCCCAGAGATACCTCTCCGTCATATGGAGTGACAAATCCCAGTCTCGATCCGTGTCAACCCAACAGACACTTTCGGAGATACCTGTAGTATACCTTTATAGCCACCCAGTTATGTTGTGATGTTTGGTACACCCAAAGCACTCTTACGGTATCCGGGAGTTACACGATCTCATGGTCTAAGGAAACGATACTTGACATTAGAAAAGCTCTAGCAAAACGAACTACAGATCTTGTGCTATGCTTAGGATTGGGTCTTGTCCATCACATCATTCTCCCAATGATGTGATCCCGTTATCAATGACATCCAATGTCCATGGTCAAGAAACCATGACCATCTATTGATAAACGAGCTAGTCAACTAGAGGCTCACTAGGGACATATCGTGGTCTATGTATTCACACATGTATTACGATTTCCGGATAACACAATTATAGCATGAATAATAGACAATTATCATGGACGAGGAAATATAATAATAACCATTTTATTATTGCCTCTAGGGCATATTTCCAACAGTCTCCCACTTGCACTAGAGTCAATAATCTAGTTACATTGTGATGAATCGAACACCCATAGAGTTCTGGTGTTGATCATGTTTTGCTCGTGGAAGAGGTTTAGTCAACGGATCTGCGACATTCAGATCTGTGTGCACTTTACAAATATCTATGTCTCCATCTTGAACATTTTCATGAATGGAGTTGAAGCGACACTTGATGTGTCTGGTCTTCTTGGCAAGGGCAATAGCTCCAGTGTTGTCACAGAAGAGAGTCATCGGCCCCGACACATTGGTAATAACTCCTAAGTCAGTAATGAAATCCTTCATCCAGATTTCTTCATGTGCTGCCTCCGAGGCTGCCATGTACTCCGCTTCACATGTAGATCCCGCCATGAAGCTTTGCTTGAAACTGCACCAGCTTACTGCCCCACCATTCAAAATATACACGTATCCGGTTTGTGACTTAGAGTCATCCAGATCTGTGTTGAAGCTAGCGTCGACGTAACCCTTTACGACGAGCTCTTCGTCACCTCCATATACGAGAAACATATCCTTAGTCCTTTTCAGGTACTTCAGGATATTCTTGACCGATGTCCAGTGTTCCATGCCGGGATTACTTTGGTACCTTCCTACCAATCTTACGGCAAGGTTTACATCAGGTCTGGTACACAGCATGGCATACATGATAGACCCTATGGCCGAGGCATAGGGGACAACACTCATCTTTTCTCTATCTTCTGCCATGGTCGGACATTGAGCCGAGCTCAATTTCACACCTTGCAACACAGGCAAGAACCCCTTCTTGGACTGATCCATATTGAATTTCTTCAATATCTTATCAAGGTATGTGCTTTGTGAAAGACCTATGAGGCATCTCGATCTATCTCTATAGATCTTGATGCCTAATATGTAAGCAACTTCTCCAACGTCCTTCATTTAAAAACACTTATTCAAGTAGGCCTTAATGCTGTCCGAAAGTTCTATATCATTTCCCATCAAAAGTATGCCATTCACATATAATTTGAGAAATGCTATAGAGCTCCCACTCACTTTCTTGTCAACGCAGGCTTCTCCATAAGTCTGCATAAACCCAAATGCTTTGATCATTTCATTAAAGCGAATGTTCCAACTCCGAGATGCTTGCACCAGCCCATAGATGGAGCGTTGGAGCTTGCATACCTTGTTAGCATTCTTAGGATCGACAAAACCCTCTGGCTGCATCATATACAATTCTTCCTTAAGATAGCCATTAAGGAATGCCGTTTTGACGTCCATTTGCCATATCTCATAATCATAGTATGCGGCAATTGCTAACATGATTCAGACGGACTTCAGCTTCGCTACGGGAGAGAAAGTCTCATCGTAGTCAACCCCTTGAACTTGTCGATAAGCCTTAGCGACAAGTCGAGCTTTATAGATGGTAACTTTACCATCCGCGTTCCTCTTCTTCTTAAAGATCCATTTGTTTTCTATCGCTCGCCGATCATCGGGCAAGTCTGTCAAAGTCCACACTTTGTTTTCATACATGGATCCTATCTCAGATTGCATGGCTTCGAGCCATTTGTTGGAATCTGGTCCCATCATTGCTTCTTCATAATTCGAAGGTTCACCGTTATCTAACAACATGATTTCCAGGACAGGGTTGCCATACCACTCTGGTGTGGAACGTGTCCTTGTGGACCTACGAAGTTTAGTAGTAACTTGATCCGAAGTACCTTGATCATCATCATTAATTTCCTCTCTAGTCGGTGCAGGCACCACAGGAACATCTTCCCGAGCTGCGCTACTTACTGGTTCAAGAGGTAGTACTTCATCAAGTTCCACTTTCCTCCCACTTACTTCTTTCTAGAGAAACTCTTTCTCCAGAAAGGACCCGTTCTTGGCAACAAAGATCTTGCCTTCGGATCTGAGGTAGAAGGTATACCCAATGGTTTCCTTAGGGTATCCTATGAAGACGCATTTTTCCGACTTGGGTTCGAGCTTTTCAGGTTGATGTTTCTTGACATAAGCATCGCATCCCCAAACTTTTAGAAACGACAGCTTAGGATTCTTCCCAAACCATAATTCATACGATGTCGTCTCAACAGATTTAGACGGTGCCCTATTTAAAGTGAATGTAGCTGTCTCTAGAGCGTATCCCCAAAATGATAGCGGTAAATCGGTGAGTGACATCATAGATCGCACCATATCCAATAGAGTGTGATTACGACATTCGGACACACCGTTACGCTGAGGTGTTCTAGGCGGCGTGAGTTGTGAAACGATTCCACATTTCCTTAAGTGCATACCAAATTCGTGACTTAAATATTCTCCCCCACGATCTGATCGTAAGAATTTTATCTTTCGGTCATGTTGATTCTCTACCTCATTCTGAAATTCCTTGAACATTTTAAAGGTATCAGACTTGTGTTTCATCAAGTAGACATACCCATATCTACTCAAGTCGTCAGTGAGAGTGAGAACATAACGATAGCCTCCGCGAGCCTCAACGCTCATTGGACCGCACACATCAGTATGTATGATTTCCAATAAGTAGGTTGCTCGCTCCATTGTTTCGGAGAATGGAGTCTTGGTCATTTTGCCCATAAGGCATGGTTCGCATGTGTCAAATGATTCATAATCAAGAGACTCCAAAAGTCCATCTGCATGGAGCTTCTTCATGCGTTTGACACCAATGTGACCAAGGCGGTAGTGCCACAAGTATGTGGGACTATCATTATCAACTTTACATCTTTTGGTATCCACACTATGAATATGTGTAACATCACGTTTGAGATTCATTAAGAATAAACCATTGACCAGCGAGGCATGACCGTAAAACATATCTCTCATATAAATAGACCAACCATTATTCTCGGATTTAAATGAGTAGCCATCTCGTATTAAACGAGTTCGAGATACAATTTTCATGCTCAAAGCTGGCACTAAATAACAATTATTGAGGTTTAAAACTAATCCTGTAGGTAAATGTAGAGGTAGCGTGCCAGCGGCGATCACATCGTCCTTGGAACCATTCCCGACGCGCATCGTCACCTCATTCTTCGCCAGTCTCCGCTTATTCCACAGCTTCTGTTTTGAGTTAAAAATATGAGAAACCGCACCGGTATCAAATACCCAGGAGCTACTACGAGTACAGGTAAGGTACACATCAATTACATGTATATCACATATACCTTTGGTGTTGCCGGCCTTCTTATCCGCTAAGTATTTGGGGCAGTTCCGCTTCCAGTGTCCCCTTCCCTTGGAATAAAAGCACTCAGTCTCAGGTTTGGGTCCATTCTTTGGCTTCTTCCCGGCAACTGGCTTACCGGGCGCGGCAACTCCCTTTCCGTCCTTCTTGAAGTTCTTCTTAAACTTGCCTTTCTTGAAACTAGTGGTTTTATTGACCATCAACACTTGATGTTCCATTTTGATTTCCACCTCCGCTGATTTTAGCATTGAAAATACTTCAGGAATAGTTTTCACCATCCCCTGCGTATTGTAGTTCATCACAAAGCTCTTGTAGCTAGGTGGGAGCGACTGAAGGATTCTGTCAATGACCGCTTCGTCCGAGAGGTTAATGTCGAGCTGGGACAAGCGGTTGTGCAACCCAGACATTTTGAGTATGTGCTCACTGACAGAACTATTTTCCTCCATCTTACAACTGTAGAACTTGTCGGAGACTTCATATTTCTGGACCCGAGCATGAGCTTGGAAAACCATTTTCAGCTCTTCGAACAACTCATATGCTTCGTGTTGCTCAAAACACTTTTGGAGCCCCGGTTCTAAGCTGTAAAGCATGTCGCACTGAACGAGGGAGTAATCATCAGCACATGACTGCCAAGCGTTCATAACGTCTTGGTTCTCTGGGATGGGTGCTTCACCTAGCGGTGCTTCTAGGACATATGCTTTCTTGGCAGCTATGAGGATGATTCTCAGGTTCCGGACCCAGTCTGTATAGTTGCTGCCATCATTTTTCAGCTTGGTTTTCTCTAGGAACGAGTTGAAGTTGAGGTTGACATGAGCGTGGGCCATTTGATCTACAAGACATTTTGCAAAGGTATTTAGACTAAGTTCATGATAATTAAGTTCATCTAATCAAATTATTAAATGAACTCCCACTCAGATTAGACATCCCTTTAGTCATCTAAGTGATACATGATCCGGCTCAACTAGACCATGTCCAATCATAACGTGAGACGGACTAGTCATCATCGGTGAACATCTCCATGTTGATCGTATCTTCCATACAACTCATGTTTGACCTTTCGGTCTCTTGTGTTCTGAGGCCATGTCTGTACATGCTAGGCTCGTCAAGTCAACCTAAGTGTTTTGCATGTGTAAATCTGGCTTACACCCATTGTATGTGAACGTTAGAATCTATCACACCCGATCATCACGTGGTGCTTCGAGACAACAAACTTTCGCAATGGCGCACAGTTAGGGGGAACACTTTCTTGAAATTATTATAAGGGATCATCTTATTTACTACTGTCGTACTAAGCAAATAAGAAGCAAAACATGATAAACATTACATGCAATCAAATAGTGACATGATATGGCCAATATCATTTTGCTTCTTTTGATCTCCATCTTCGGGGCGCCATGATCATCACGTCACCGGCATGACACCATGATCTCTATCATCATGATCTCCATCATCGTGTCTTCATGAAGTTGTCACGCCAATGATTACTTCTACTTCTATGGCTAACGTGTTTATCATAAAGTAAAGTAATTTACATGGCGTTATTCAATGACACACATGTCATACAAAAAATAAAGACAACTCCTATGGCTCCTACTGGTTGTCATACTCATCGACATGCAAGTTGTGATTCCTATTACAAGAACATGATCAATCTCATACATCACATATATTTCATTCATCACATCATTTTGGCCATATCACATCACAAGGCATATGCTGCAAAAACAAGTTAGCTGTCCTCTAATTATTGTTGCATGTTTTTATGTGGCTGCTATAGGTTTCTAGCAAGAACGTTTCTTACCTATGCCAAAACCATAACGTGCTATGCCAATTTATATTTACCCTTCATAAGGACCCTTTTCAACGAATCCGATCCGACTAAAGTGGGAGAGACAGACACCCTCTAGCCACCTTATGCAACTAGTGCATGTCAGTCGGTGGAACCCGTCTCACGTAAGCATACGTGTAAGGTCGTTCCGGGCCGCATCATCCCACAATGCCGCCGAAACAAGATAAGACTAGTAGTGGAAAGAAAATTGACAACATCTAGGCCCACAACAAGATTGTGTTCTACTCGTGCATAGAAACTACGCATAGACCTAGCTCATGATGCCACTGTTCGGTAACGTAGAAGAAAATAAAAAAAAATCTACGCATCACCAAGATCAATCTATGGATTCATCTAGCAACGAGAGAGAGGAGTGCATCTACATACCCTTGTAGATCGCGAGCGGAAGCGTTCAAGAGAACGGGGTTGATGGAGTCGTACTCGTCGTGATCCAAATCACCGATGATCCTAGCGCCGAATGGACGGCACCTCCGTGTTCAACACCCGTATGGTTGGGGAAGACGTCTCCTCCTTCTTGATCCAGCAAAGGGAAGGGAGAGGTTGATGGAGATCCAGCAGCACGACGGCGTGGTGGTGGAAGTAGCGGCGATCTCGGCAGGGCTTCGCCAAGCTCAGCGAGAGGGAGAGGTGTTACGGAGGGAGAGGGAGGCGCCAGGAGCAGGGGTGCGCAGCCCTCCCTCCCCCCTCTTTATATAGGGGCCCTGGGGGGGCGCCGCCCCCCTAGAGATTGAATCTCAAGGGGGAGGGGGCGGCCAAGGGGGGGGGGGACTTGCCCGCCAAGCCAAGTGGGCCGCCCCCCACCCCTAGGGTTTCCAAACCTAGGCGCAGGGGTAGGCCCAAGGGGGGCGCACCAGCCCACCAGGGGCTGGTTCCCCTCCCAATTTAGCCCATGTGGACCTCCGAGATAGGTGGCCCCACCCAGTGGACCACCGGGACCCTTCCGGTGGTCCCGGTACAATACCGGTGACCCCCGAAACTTTCCCGGTGGCCGAAACAGGACTTCCTATATATAAATCTTCACCTTCAGACCATTCCGGAACTCCTCGTGACGTCCGGGATCTCATCCGGGACTCCGAACAACTTTCGGGTTACCGCATACTAATATCTCTACAACCCTAGCGTCACCGAACCTTAAGTGTGTAGACCCTACGGGTTCGGGAGACACGCAGACATGACCGAGACGACTCTCCGGCCAATAACAAATAGTGGGATATGGGTACCCATGTTGGATCCCACATGTTCCACGGTGATCTCATCAAATGAACCATGATGTCGAGGATTCAAGTAATCCCGTATACATATCCCTTTGTTAATCGGTACGTTACTTGCCCGAGATTCGATCGTCGGTATCCCAATACCTTGTTCAATCTCGTTACCAGCAAGTCACTTTACTCGTACCATAATGCATGATCCCGCGACCAACCACTTAGTCACTTTGAGCTCATTATGATGATTCATTACCGAGTGGACCCAGAGATACCTCTCCATCATACGGAGTGACAAATCCCAGTCTCGATCTGTGTCAACCCAACAGACACTTTCGGAGATACCTGTAGCATACCTTTATAGCCACCCAGTTACGTTGTGACGTTTGGTACACCGAAAGCACTCTTAGGTATCCGGGAGTTACACGATCTCATGGTCTAAGGAAACGATACTTGACATTAGAAAAGCTCTAGCAAAATGAACTACGCGATCTTTTGTTATGCTTAGGATTGGGTCTTGTCCATCACATCATTCTCCCAATGATGTGATCCCATTATCAATGACATCCAATGTCCATGGTCAGGAAACCGTAACCATCTATTGATAAATGAGCTAGTCAACTAGAGGCTCACTAGGGACATATTGTGGTCTATGTATTCACACATGTATTACGATTTCTGGATAACACAATTATAGGATGAATAATAGACAATTATCATGGACGAGGAAATATAATAATAACCATTTTATTATTGCCTCTAGGGCATATTTCCAACAGTATGTTCCTTGTCAGGAAGGGGCGCAGGGACATCTGTAGTCAACAGCTGATAGAGCTGGCATGTACGTGATCGATAGGCTTTCAATTACTAGCAGCAATACAACACCACATTTTCAAGCCAGTTCCACTTTCCCAATTTATATATCGTGGTTATGGTGTACCCATGTTATGTACACTATGATCTGCCTAGTTGCTGTGTGCTCTTGTTATCATGATTTGAAAATAAACTCTCTATACAGTATATTATGAACCTATCATCTGCCAACTATCCTTACTTCTGGAGCCTATTTTTTTGTGTACTTGTGCCAGATTATATAAATGCACGCACCATATTACAGCACACATGAGCTCTCTCATCAGAATCCAGTGATAGCACACAATTGTTTACAGGGGCGACCACTATATTAGAATATCATCTGCATTACAAAGATAATCTCACAACTATTTATGTTTTCATGGTTCTCAGATATTATACGCAATTACAGTGAATATAAGAATCCGCACATCAGAAGAATATTGTGGAACACTGCAATGACTTACAAAATTGGCACCAAGGCATTGAGTGCCATTCTGGATGCAATGAAACTCATACACTCCCCACCTGTTGATTCTTGTTCAGAATATCATCCTAATGACTATTCTAACCTCGAGGAGTCAAAGGCAGATGGCTTTTCCTATTCACCCATCAAGGTGCTTGTTCTAATTTGGCAAGGTTTTATTGATTGCGGGTATCTTGCATATGTTGTCTTGCATTTCTTCTACTTTGTTGCACCGCCATCTGCTTAGTTTACTCATCATATATGTCGAGATGCCATGCCCATCCATTATCAATACATATTCCATCTGTTATCATACCATGTTTTTCCACTCAAATGTTGTTCTTGTGCATCAGACATCAAAAAGGAAGAGGGTGATTGCCGAACCTGAAGGAGCACCAGCAATATCCTTGAAAATGTGGTGGTGCCGGAGAAATAGGACAGCACCCCACTTATATTGGTTGTACAACCAGTGACACAAAACATAGGACCGACTCCAGCAGACTATACCCATACTTCACTGGCCACACCACTAGCCCCGCCACACAGGACCTGCACTCCAGCAAAGGTATACCAATTTCATTTGCCATAGCACCAGCCGTACCATAGAAAAATCCCACTCCAGCAAAAAGTACAGCAAGTCCACCGGCCGAAGACCTATCCCAACTGCAGAGACGGCCAATTCCTGCAGATTGGAACCCCATTCCATTTATTCCCAGTTTAAAAGACAATGCTTTCAATGTTTTTAGGGACTACGTGCATATATTCCCATCATGGGAAGATTATAGTGAAGACAAACACCATTTTCACATCTTCCTGTCCAGCTTACATGTAAATGCTATTATTCATGGTTATTATTTTCCTGTTTTCTGCTGATTGAACACATCAATGATTTATATTACATTGTTGTAACTAGGCGAGGGTCAATCTTGATAGTTATGACGAGCAAAGCTTGCTTGTGCTTTTCAAGGAAGCATCGCAGCAATATCAGTGTTACCTGAGGAAATCACACTTTGATGGAAAGTCTATAAACGAATTTCCGGTGAAGTCTCCTCTGCTAAATTTACAAGACATTGAATGGAAAAACCTTGTTATGCACTGGTCTCGTTCCGAGGATGAGGTACTGTCTATGAAACCACATGACAATTTGAACTTCTACTTTTCCGCATGTGCCTTATGGATCTTTTTTGAAGGAAATCTGCTCGAAGAAGAATTCCAGTTTGAAAAGAATGACAGGATATCGCAAATATGTTGCCCGCTGCTGTGCTCTTGTTAGTACATGTTGTCCTGTATCACTGTACTTGCATACACACCTAGTTCATTATGTGATAGATGTATGCATGATAGCTTGCTTATCAATTGTTCGCTCCAAATTATCTGATCTGTATGAGTGGTTACATTAGTGTAGAATATATCCAATGCCAATGTTTTTTAGCTCTGCATTGTTCTTGTAAGTACATGCTGTCCTTTATCAGTGTACTTATAATGACAGGTAGTTGTTCATGTACCATCACTCTACGGCTTATTTTCCTTTGCCCTTCATTTTCTACACATCAGATCTATATTTACTCTTACCATAAGGTTGGTACTGAAAAAGTTTAGCTGTGCATTGCTCTTGGCTGTACCTTTTGCCTGTATCGATGCACTTACATTTATAGCTACTTGGTTATGTAGCATCACTCTTCATCTTATCTTAAATATTCTCCATTTTTTGTATATTATCACATCTATATTTACTCTTAACAAGATGTAGAATAAAGGCAATGCTTGTGAAGAAGATTCTGTGGTAAACTTCTTGAATTGCCCCCCCCCCCATCAGCATGGACAAGGCCTTTATAGAGCCTGTCCTCACCAATAATGTAAGCTTGTCCTTCCCAAGCCTTCAAACTTTGTTGTATATATTTGGTTAGGCATGACTACAACAGCTGTTTATTTTTGGTGTTTGCATCAAATTGCATGTTTAAAGTTTATTATGTAGTTCATAATCAAAAGTTTGTCCTTCTCAATTTAAGTTTTTAGTTGTACAACCAAGTTCCTTCTTCATACCATGTAAATTAAACTATACAGAGCAAGTGATCTTCTTTGCACTGCATGTATGCTTCTGTTCTTCATCCGTAATCTAGTGGTGTGGTGAACCTACCCACTACAGCACAATGTCATATTCTGCAATGTCTTAACTATGAACAATGTCATATCATTCTACTATTATTTAAACCGTCTTTTTATTTGCCAATTTGAAATGGGATAAATTGACAGCACACTAACCATTGATACTTATGAGTTCTTGATCTGTGTTCCAGTGGTGTCGTGAAGCTGCCAACTTCTTCACAATGTCATTTCCTGCCATGTCTTGACCTGAACAATACCATATTGTGTTAATGCAATTTTAAACTGTGTCACTTTATTCGTTAGTAAGAAATGTGATGAATTGTCAGCACTGATACTTTTATGTGAAAAACATGTCATCTGTCTGCTTGTTTATCTTTCAGAGTGAGGAAGATATAAGTGTTGAACATGCGCAGTCTCATCATCTTGCTCAGCTGCTTGCTCTACAGCTCCCCAGCAAGGCTAACCTTTCTTGAACTCTATTGAAGTGCTATCGGTTTTGTATATTATTTTGCCAGCGTGTTTATTTGCACTGGTGGCAATCTTTGATGCCCCGTGTATGTAATCTGATGTCTGCTTGTGCTTTATTATCATAGTGGCTAACATTGATGCCCAGTGGATGTAATATGCCGTAATTTCTTTATTGTATAGTCTAGGTTTTTTTTATTCACGATGCTGCAGTTATTTTACTGTATATATATCATGCCTTCGTAGTAAACCGGCCAAACCATAAAATTACGGTACATAATCGGGTCGTCATGCAATCACGATGTAGGTTGGACCTGAAACGTGCCGAACAGCTCACGGGCCGGCAGTAGCCCGAAATGGACCGCGGCCCATGATTGTGCAAATCAAATCATGGGAGTTGAACAGGCCAAAATTGTCTCGGTCCTTGCTTGGCCCAATCAGATATCGGCTGCGAGCAGGCCGGATGCAAACCGGGCCGTAGTTAGGCCCAACTATATGAAGGGCTTTTAACAGGCCGAAATTAATATAGGGCCGAAATGTTAAATGGGCTCTTAACAGGCCAAAACTAATATCAGGCCGAATTACTAAATGGGCCTTTAGCAAATGGGCCCAAAAGCATAGCGTCCAGTTGACAGGCCAAATCTGATATGGGCCATAATTGAGCCCAAAGCCTCTTAAAGGGCCGGACCTGATCTGGGCTGTAATTTGGCCCAAAACATGGTAGGCTTTTAACGGGCCGGATCTCATATGTGCCATTATTAGGCCCGGAACGCGGCAGGCCATTAATGGACCGGAACAAATATGGGCCGGCATTTGTCCAAAAACATGGCAGCCAGTTAATGGGCCGACCTACTAGGGTCCTCAAAATCTTGTGGGCCTACAGCTGGGCCGGCCCATTAATGTCGGTGAAATCTCGTGGGCCTTTAGCTGGTCCGGCCCATTATGATCCGCAAGAATCTTGTGGGCCTTTATCTGGGTCGGCCCATTATGGCACACAAAAATCTTATGGGCCTTTAGCTGGGCAGGCCCATTATGGCCCGCAAAATCTTGTGGGCCTTTAGTTGGGCCAGCCCATTATGGTCCGTAAAATCTCATGGGCCTTTAGCCAGGCCGGCCCATTATGGTCCGCAAAATCTTGTGGGCCTTTAGTTGGGCCAGCCCATTTGAACTTGATGGGCCGGTCCATTGGATGAGTGACAGCTGTGCCAACGCGGACCTGACACGTGTCTCCTCCAGCCAATGATGATTTTACATGTGGAAAATCTCCATTGGTCGGGGATGTTAACGGGTTATCGGATCCAATAACCGACCCGATAGCTTAACGATGTTCCGTTACGGTGGATGCCATGTGTCAGTCATCCTTGACGAAAGCACTTCTGTGACACGCGATTTATCGTCATGGAAGTGGACACTTCTGTGATGATAATTTTGGTAATGTCATGGAACACTTCTACGACAGCACATGTATGACTATCGTGATTCTGTCATAAAATCGTCATGAATGTACATGCATGACAAAAAACGCGACCAACTATGACAAACACGTATCATCACAGAAGTGTATTTTTTATGTACTGATGGGTTGGCTCCTGTCGTCCAGCTTCTTTGCATTCGGGCGCGTCGTCTTGACGTTGGCGATGCACCCAAATGCCCGGAGATGGTGGACGGCAGGCCGTTTGCCGCACCACACCTCGTACGGTGTCATCTTGGCAACGCTCTTGGTTGTGGAGCAGTTGAGCAGGTACATGGCCGTGGTGACTGTCTCTCCCCAAAAGCGCCCAGGGACGCCCTTCGCCTTTAGGAGAGTGCGAGCCATGCCGACAATGGTCCGATCCGCCGCTCAACCACGCCATTTTGCTGGGGGTGAGTACGGAGCCGTAAGCTGTCTCTTCACCCCCTGATACGCGAAGTACTTCCCGAGGGTGGTGGAGGTGAAGATTCCGTGATCCGTGCGCAGCGCCTTCAGGTAGCACCCATACTGGTGCTCCACAGCTTCCTGAAACTGCTTCAGCATCGTTTTCGCTTCGTCCTTGGACGCGAGGAGTCGCAACCACATGAACCTGCTCTTGTCATCAACAAGCAGCAAGAAGTAGTGTTTCCCTCCCAGCGTAGGAGGATAAATTGGGCCGCAAATGTATGCGTGCACCAGCTCGAGCACTTCCTTCGCTCGGTTCAGTGCTTGGTGTGGGAACGACGTGTGTCGCTGCTTGCCGGCGAGACATGCCTCGCAAACACAGTCCACCTCATTGATGGGAGGCATGTCCTGCACCATCTCCTCGCGAACGAGGCGTCGCAGAGCCTAGAAGCCGATGTGTCCGCACCGTACGTGCCACCGCCATGCATCCTCGCCATCGTGCATCGCGAGGCACACGGGGCATGCCAAGGTGAGGCGGGGCACGTACAACATTCCTTAGGTGCGCGATGCCCGCGCAATCATCCGCCCGTCTGGGTCTTGCAGCTCTAGAATGCCGTGGTTGATGCGGGTGTCGTAGTCGATCTTGTCCAGCTGGCTAATGCTGATGATGCTACTCTGCATCCGAGGGATGAAGCACACCTCTGACAAGACGAGGTGCTCGCCCGTGTGGCTCTCGAAGAGGACCGTCCCCCTTCCCTCCATCTGCACGACCGAGCCGTCACCGAGCTTGATAGAGTCGTGCACTCCGATGTTGAGGTCGAAGAAGATGTCCCTATGCCCAGACATGTGATTACTGGCTCCTGTGTCCAGGAACCAGGTCGGGTCGCAGTCCTCCCCTTCAGTGGCAGCACACGCCTGGGAGCGGTCTTCGTTGAGCAGTACATGCTCGTTGGCCCCCTCAGTGACAGAGAGCACGCAGATGCTGGCAAGGAAGAGTGCGGCCTCCCTCGATTCTTCCTCCGTTTGCGTCAGGTTGACGCATTCCTTACACTCTCGGCGCGGCTCGGGGCACTCCCTGGAGAAGTGATTTGCGTACTTGTTACAATTCTAACATTTTACCTTGGACATGTCGTGACCACCCCCGGACTCCTGTTTGTTCTGCTCGCCGCCGTCCCCGGAGCCCTGCTGGTGCTTGCCCTTGTTCCTGCTGCCACCGGAGTTGGAGCCCTGCCTCTTCTCCTTCTGCTTAGCGCGCGTGAGCCACTCCTGCTCCGTGATAAGGAGCTCGTCGCCGTGGTTCGGGGTGGTGATAGGGCAGTGCTCAGTGGCCGATCGGAGTCAACTCCTCCACTGACATGCTGTTGAGGTCGAGCAGTGTCTCGATCGAGCACGCGATCTGGGCGTATTGCGCAGGCAGCTCATGCAGAAACTTCAGCACCACCTTGATCTCCTCCACCATGTGACGAGGTTGTTGACGATGCTCGTGATCTGTAGGCCGAACGCGACAAGTGACTCACCCTCCTTGAAGGCGATCTACTCAAACTCTTTGCGCAGCCGCTGCGCCATCGCCTCCCGCACATGGTTCATGCCCACACGCATCATGCGGATCGCCTCGCACACCTCATGCGCGGTGTCCTTGACGGCGAGCACCGGCACCATCTCGAGCGGCGCTGTGCGGATCAACGCCGAGAGTACCGCCATGTCTTCGCGATCGCCTGGTTCGCCCATGCCGGACACTGCCTTCCAGAGACACACAGATTGATTTTCATGATGAGAGCCCACTCGATGTAGTTCATTGCCGTCAGCGTGGGGTAGACGATGTTGCTGTTGTAGTTCGTGTGATCCTGCACCACGCACTCATGGATGATGACCTCGTTGCCATCGCGCCTGACGACGCTGCGGCCGCGCCGTCGCGTCGTCGGTGTCGGCTGCAGCACCACTTCCTCCTCCCGGGCCGTCGGGTGGTGTCGACGGCGTGCGCGCGCTATGGTCGCCTTGGATCGAAGGAGGCTCTGATGCCAATTGTCAGAATTCTCTCTCGCTCTCTCGCTCTCTGAAGAAGCTCACGCAGAGAAGAACACTGGGTTTTTGCATCGCGTAATACGTTGCGACTTTTATCCGTTTTTCATTCCCTCTTATTGACTTACAAGGAAGAAGAAGTGGCCGGTAGAGATCCTACCTTGGCGCCACGATCTGGCTCACGCTCGCGCCATCCCACGAGCACCTAGACCGGGTCCTTAACGCTACATGCACGACACGCACAGGCACGGCTTGTGCCTAACTGAACTTAACTAAAAACAAGGAAAGAATGCTGCTAAGCTACTGCTACCAACGACTAGATTAAGTTGTCAACACTACACAACAAGAAAAACCAATTCAACGTGGAGTTAATTTCAAAAAACCAATGTCAAATACAGTATGTAGTTAACAAAAATTAGCATTAATGTTTCAGTTAACAACTCCTTTCTTGCACGTACATATAGTGTGATCAAGTAGTAAAAAGCATTAAAGGGATTATCTAAGTAATACAAAATTTAGACAGAAGAACAAAACTTCCAGACCATGAACCACCGATCTTCACAAAATAAGTTGTCTTAGGTTATTTACCTACCTAAGAGAGTGTGTACTACATGCGTGTACTGCATCTCAATGATGCCCATCTGCTCTATAGGATCCTGCACAGTTTACAGACATTTTTCCATTATCATGCGCTGATGGATGAGACAACTTTAGAACTGTTTGGCATATTATGCATCTCCCAAAATATTTAAGTCAGACCCCATGCGTGGAACAACTTGTTCTGCCTTATATATGTGTGCAACACGTCAGATGCAAATAATTAGATAAACTAATTATTTAGTCTAATCAGCATTGTACTAATCAATCAATCAACTTATGTATTGGATCATATGGCAACACATGTATAAACATCCCTGGTAAATACTGGAGCCAACACCTCCACTAACCCGTGTAGCTGCAACATCCACACACAAAGAATGGCCTACTATTGATTGAAGAGGGGGAGTAGAGGAAGAGTATCTATACCTGGTACAGCTCCACAAACTGTTCGACTGATCAACGTCGACCTCATCCCGAGCCGGTGTACACCATCCTGCTCATGTTACTGGCATGGCAGGCTCGACAAAGGGGTGGATGTCGATTTGGGGAGAGGAGGACTTGGCCATGAGGTCGTAGAGGCACGGGAAGGACCCGCTGTCGCTGGCGGCGGAGTTTTAGTCCACGTGGCCTGCGGCTGCGATGCCGGCGAGGACAAGGCGAGCACAGCCAAGCGCGACCGCGAGATTGGTGAGGTCGGCGCGAGCAGGGCAGTTGGTGGACACGGCATGGGATGGAAGGCAGCACGGTGCTGCCAAGAAGAGCGAGTGGCGGTCGAGGAGGCCGAGGCAGAGGTTGTGGCTAGCATTTGGGGAACGCTGTCCTTCGGCGACGGCGGTGGCGACCTTTGCGTGATGTTGGTCGCCGGTTGTGTGCGCATGTAGCCACTGTCGGATGAGTGGGGGAGGGGATGAGAGGGGGCGATGGTGGGAGACGAAGCCGCCAGCTGTGGGGCGAGGGACAGAGATCAGATTACGGCACGTGTGCCTTGCGGCCAGAATTCAAATTTAAGCATTGCGAAAAAATCTGAAAAAAATCATGCATGTTCACAACACATATTAAGATAACCCCTACAAAATACAGATCAAAATTTGAAACATACATCGAGAAACAAAAAAGAGAAACTCAAATGTGAATAGTCTACAGAGAACCATTCGCCAACTATTCATGACCGGTTTCTCTTTTTTGTTTCTTTATGTATGTTTCGAATTTTGATCCGAATTTTTTAGGGGTTATCTTAATATGTGTTGTGAACATGCATGATCTTTTTCAGATTTTTTCGCAATGTTTAAATTTGAATTCCGGCCGCAAGGCACACGGTAACATGCAAACGTGCATGTGACCTGATCTCTGTCCGGGGCGGACGCGAGAGCGGAGGGGATGGAGTGGGTGACTCCACCGAGATCTAGGGAGAGTGTGTGCTGGAGTGGACAAGGAGTGGAGAGAGTCAGGGGGTGGGGAAGGAGAGGCTCGGTGCTGAGTTTTTTTTTTGAGGGGGTAGATTGGGTGCTGGTTGGGCCGTGCTGGATAGCTGATTTGGGCCGTGCTGGATAGCTGATTTGGGCCTTGGACACGCAACGTTTCCTCTACGACAAAATAATACTCCCTTCGTCCCAAAATAAGTGTCTCAACTTTTTCCTAACTTTAGTGTATATATGTATTAGTTAAACATGGATCATACTAAAAAAATATTTTTATACTTATTAGGTATATTTAGAGTATCACACAAAAACTGCAATTTTTAGACAAGAAACCGAATATGCTTGATTTATGTTGGATTGCTTGCATTTTTTTATCTATCGTTAGACAATTTCCCTTAGCCTATATAAATAAATTATAATGATTCAAGAATTTTTCAGATAACTGCTTATTTATATATGAACATTATAGTTGTGTTTCCTCCTAGAGAAATGCTACGTCTTTTTTTATAATATGAAAAACGGATTTTCTCAAAATAAAATAGTTGTGATAGTTTCACTTCTATTTTTACTATATATTATATATGTTTATATGATGCAATAGAAAATGTCATATATATTTCATCAGAGATAAAAGTGATGGGTTCCTACATACGCACTGATGTAACGATGACGGAGTAGACTGAAACACCATGAGAAGAGGTGCATATAGCTAATCCTTCTTTGTATGTATGTTATACATGATAATACAAAAGGTATATTTTTTACATATTATTTTTGTTTCAGAATATAGGAGACGTAGATATGGTATTTGGAGATGCACAAAAAGTATCCATCGAGAAGGGTTCCGAAGCAATGTCGCTAAAAGGGGCCAAAAATTCATCGAGATTTTTACAACATAATGATGTGGAAGCGGTGATATCTCATAAAAAACAAAAATGGATGCCAATTTAACTGTTACCGCACATAGTATTTTTTTCAATGTTATTATCGATCTTTCCTTCGTCATATTGCCTAATTTGGCTTGTTTTCATATTATGTCGACAGACTATGTTTGTACACCCTAGAGATATTATAGTCATCTGCAACTACTAAAGATCATTAAGGTAAAACCCAACCATAGCATTAAAGCATCAAGTCCGCTTTATCCCATACGCCACAACCCCCTTACTCGGGTTTATGCTTCTGTCACTCAAGCAACCCACTATAAGCGAGTCATGATCATATTGTAACACCCTACAACGGGAATCCCTCATGCTTGCGTGACACGGAGAGCACCATAGGACAGCACCAATAATGAAAACATGCAACTCAAACCAATCACGATCATCAATTAACCCTTAGGACAAAACAGATCTACTCAAACATCATAAGATTGCCATACATCATTGGGAAATAATATATAGTGTTGAGCACCATGTTTAAGTAGAGGGTACAGCAGGTTGCGGGAGAGTGGACTGCTGAATATAGATGGGGGAAGGTGATGGAGATGTTGGTGAAGATGATGGAGGTGTTGGTGTAGATCGCGGTGATGATGATGGTCCCCGGCGGCGTTCCGGCGCCATCGGAAGCGAGGGGGAGAGAGCCCCCTTCTTCTTTTTCTTCTTCTTTGACCTTCTCCCTAGATGGGAGAAGGGTTTCCCCTCTGGTCCATTGTCTCCATGGCATGGGAGGGGCGAGAGCCCCTCCGAGATTGCATCTATCTCTCTGTTTCTGCATTCTCAGATTCTGCCCTTTCACCGTTTCTTATATATCCGGAGATTCATAACCCCGATTGGATTGAAACCTTCACCAAGATTTTGTATAATATTGGCATGGAACAATTAAAAATTATAGATACGACGGAGACGTATCAGCATCCCCAAGCTTAATTCATGCTCATCCTCGAGTAGGTAAATGATAAAAAAGGATAATTTTTGATGTGGAATGCTACCTAGCATAATCTTGATCAAAAATATTAAGACATGAGTGATTCAAAGCAATAGTCTATCATTTGACATAAAAACGATAATATGTCAAGCGTACTAACAAAGCAATCGTGTCTTTTCAAAACAACATGGCCAAAGAAAGTTATCCCTACAAAATCATATAGTCTGGCTATGCTCCATCTTCACCACATAAAATATTCAAATCATGCACAACCGCGATAACAAGCCAAGCAATTGTTTCATACTTTTGATGTTCTCAAACCTTTTCAACTTTCATGCAATACATGAGCGTGAGCCATGGACATAGCACTATAGGATGAATAGAATATGATGGTGGAGGTTGTGTGGAGAAGACAAAAAGGATAAAGTCTCACATCAATGCGGCTAATCAACGGGCTATCGAGATTCCCATCAATTGATGTCAATGTGAGGAGTAGGGACTGTGATGCAAAGGATGCACTAAGAGCTATAAGTGTATGAAAGCTCAAACTAAAATTAAGTGGGTGTGCATCCAACTTGCTTGCTCATGAAGACCACGGGCATTTGAGGAAGCCCATCATCGGAATATACAAGCCAGGTTCTATAATGAAAATTCCCACTAGTATATGAAAGTGATAACTCAAGACATTCTCTATATGAAGAACTTGGTGCTACTTTGAAGCACAAGTGTGGTAAAAGGATAGTAACATTGCCCCTTCTCTCTTTTTCTGTCATTTTTTATTTTCTTTTTTTATTTGGTGGGCTTCTTTGGCCTGTTTTTTTATTTGGGCTACTTTGGCCTCTTTTAATTTTCATAAAGTCCGGAGTCTCATCCCGACTTGTTGGGGAATCATGGTCTCCATCATCCTTTCCTCACTGAGGCAATGCTCTAATAATGATGATCATCACACTTTTATTTACTTACAACTCAATATCTAGAACAAAGGTATGACTCTATATGAATGCCTCCGACGGTGTACCGGGATGTGCAATGATCTAGCGTAGCAATGACATCAAAAAACAGGCAAGCCATGAAAACATCATCCTAGCTATCTTACGATCATGCAAAACAATATGACAATAAATGCTCAAGTCATGTATATGAAGATGATAGAAGTTGCATGGCAATATATCTCGGAATGGCTATGGAAATGCCATGATAGGTACGTATGGTGGCTGTTTTGAGGAAGATATAAGGAGGCTTATGTGTGATAGAGAGTATCGTATCACGGGGTTTGGATGCACCGGCGAAGTTTGCACCAGCTCTCGAGGTGAGAAAGGGCAATTAACAGTTCCGAAGAGGCTAGCAATGATGGAAGGGTGAGAGCGTGTATAATCCATGGACTCAACATTAGTCATAAAGAACTCACATACTTATTGAAAAAATCTATTAGTCATCGAAACAAAGTACTACGCGCATGCTCCCAGAGGGATAGATTGGTAGGAAAAGACCATCGCTCATCCCCGACCGCCACTCATAAGGAAGACAATTAATAAATAAATCATGCTCTGACTTCATCACACAACGGTTCACCATGCGTGCATGCTTCGGGAATCACAAACCTCAACACAAGTATTTGTACTAATCCACAACTACTCACTAGCATGACTCTAATATCACCACCTTTATATCGCAAAACTATTGCAAGGAATCAAACATATCATATTCAGTTACGTACAAGTTTATGTAGGATTTTATGACTAACCATGTGAATGACCAATTCCTGCCATATCTCTAAATAGATATAAGTGAAGCAAGAGAGTTTAATTCTTTCTACAAAAGATATGCCCACGCTCTAACAAATATAAGTGAAGCAAAAGAGCATTCTACAAATGGTGGTTTTCTATGTGAAGAGAAACAGTCAATCCAGAATTCAAAAGATATAAGTGAAGCACATGAAGCATTCTATAAAGCCATACTCAAAAGATATAAGTGAAGTGCAATGAGCATTCTATAAATCAACCATGGACTATCTCATACCAGCATGGTGCATAAAAGAAAAGTGAAAACTAAATGCAAAAGACACTCCAAGATTTGCACATATCGCATGAACAAAACACCACGGAGGTGTACGCCACCGTGTCAGCGACGAGGACGAGCACGCCCATCGCTTCATGGTTGAGTTGCAGGGCAGGTTCGACAATACCTGGCGGGTTCTTGAGGGATCTCACTGGAGCTATGATCCTGTGATGGTTCCTTCTCTTTGGGTGTCCACCACCCGCGTTGATACCCATCGGGCGCTACGGTTCTAGCTATATTAGCGATGCTATATGTATGATACTATTTGAGGTGTATTAGTGATAATATTTGACGATGTACGGACGCAAGAGATGATGTGGTTTTTCTTATTGAATGCATGCTAATTTGAAAAATAATCTATTTTACAATTTGGTTTTGCTTATTGAATGCTCAAATTGGAAAACTACTCCTACTTTGATTGCTCCGATAGTCAACCCGTGATGAATAATAATGATCTAATTTAGTTTTTGTAGTACATATGTTTAATTGTACAAGTTTAATCTTTGAATTATATGAACCTAGGAAATGTCGTCATCGGACGACGAAAGTCTCCCGGGGGAGTGCGAGTGGTGTGAAGACGACCGAGGTTTGTGCGATAGGCCTCACCTGACGAAGATCGGCGCTTTAGCATTAAGCTCACGGAGACCTTCGAGGTTGAAACGGTACGAAATGACAACAATTTTTTTTGTAATTAAGCACGAGTTCTACTACTTCAACATGTATTTTTTGTCTTTTACAATTCGACTAGTTTATCCCATGCCATGCAAGAAGCTATGTCTTGGAGGGACTGGATTTTGAAGATCATGAAACTATGGAAACAAAGAAAATTCACCTCCAAACAACGATTCTAACTTCACAGCCGATGAGGTGAAAAACCGGTGTGCTAATCTGGGCATTAAGCTCGACTACGCCTCAGTATATCACCCTCAAACAAACGGTCAGGTCGAACGGGCTAATGGCCTGATAATGAGCGGCATCAAACCCAGACTAGTGCGATCCCTAAAGGAGTTGGATAACGCTAGGTCGAGGAACTCGATTCTGTACTCTGGCAACTGCAAACCACGCCTAATCGTACGACCGGATACACACCTTTCTTCATGGTGTACCTCATAGAGGCTGTCTTGCTGTGCGCAGCATGGTGCATAAAAGAATAGTGAAAACTAAATGCAAAAGACGCTCCAAGATTTGCACATATCGCATGAACAAAAGAATCCGAAAACATACCAATACTTGTTGAAGAAAGAGGGGATGCCTTATGGGGCATCCCCAAGCTTAGACGCTTGAGTCTCCTTCAATATTTACTTGGGGTGCCTTGGGAATCCACAAGCTTGAGCTCATGCCTCTCTTCCTTTTCCTCATATAGAGACCTCCTCGATCAAACACTTCATCCACACAAAATTTCAATAGAAAACTCAGTAAGATCCGTTAGTATAATAAAGCTAATCACTACTCTAGGTACTGTTGCAAACCAATTCATATTTTGTTTTTGCATTGTGTCTACTGTAATATAGCTTTTCCATGGCTTAATCCACTGATAGGAATTGATAGTTTCATCAAAACAAGTAAACTATGCATCAAAAAACAGAATCTGTAAAAAACAGAACAGTCTGTAGCAATCTGAACATTCACCGTACTTCTGGTAACACAAAAATTCTACCAAAATTAGGAAGCATAAAACATTTGTGTACAAAGACAGTGCAAAAAGAATCAGAACCATTTGACTTTCCAGTAAAAAATGTAAAATCGCGCACTACAGCCAAAGTTTCTGTCCTGCACCGCACAAACCAACAAGCATTGCAAACATCCTCAAGGCAATCCTTAGCACATTATTTTTATAATACAATGAAATTGTACAAAGGGATAATTATTTTTGTTGAAAAGTTTCTGTAATTAAGATTCACAAAGTTTCCTTGAGCATGAACAAAGTTCAAGGAGCTCCCCCACTTCAACAATGCTTGTCTTTCTCACTTTCACTTTCCTCTTTGAAAAAGTTTTGGGTTCCCCTCTTTATTTGTTTGTTTTTAGACTATATAAAAGAACTCAACAGAAATAAATGACTCTCTAAAACTTCCGGGTTGTCTCCCTGGCAGTGCTTTCTTTAAAGCCATTAAGCTAGGCATATAGTGCTCAAGTAATGGATCTACCCGGACCCCAAGGTATATCAAAGCCAATTTTAATTGACAATGATTTGTGATTTAGTAGTGAGCACAAAGTAACATATATCATGCAACAACAAAGTCTAACTCTCTTCCTATGCATCAGCATGTCATAAAATAACAATTCATGCACACCAAGTAAAGGCCAATGCATAGTATAAGCAGTTTCTTGCAATTTTATCATATTGGAAACATAGAGAGGTGGAGATATAGTTCCTCTCTCATAATAATTGCAAGTAGGAGAAGAAAGCACATGCATATCACATTCATCAAAATTATCATTTGCAACGATAAAAGGCAACCCATCAATATAATCCTTAATGAGCACAAACTTCTCCGATATAGTGTAGTTTGGAGAATTCAAAAAGGTAATAAGACTATCGTGCATGGGTGCAATAGCAAAAATTTCATGTTTAACATAAGGAACTATAGCAAGTTAATCTCCATAAGCATAATTCATATTGGCATCTTGGCCACAAGCATAGCAAGCATCATCAAAAAGGGGTATTTCAAGAGAATCAACGGGATCATAACAATCATCATAGCAATCATCCTTCGGTAAGCACGAAGGGAAATTAAACAATGTATGAGTTGAAGAGTTACTCTCATTAGAAGGTGGGCATGGGTAGCTAATCCGCTCTTCCTCCTTTTGGTCTTCACTCTCCTCATCATCTTTTTCATCCAATGAGCTCACAGTTTCATCAATTCCTTCTTCCATAGGTTCCTGCAAAATATTAGTCTCTTCTTGGACAACGGAGAATTTCTCAATAAATGCATCAATATCGGAATTGTATTCATAATTCTCATAGCAATATTTAAGTATAGCAAAATTTTCAGCTCTGTACACAGCATCATCAAGATTTCACACTCTTTAAACAAAGATTCAATTTCATAAGCACCCATAAAAGCAATGAATTCTTCTATTTGTTCCACATCATAGTAATCATATATACCATTAGCATAATAAGCTAAGGTTTTATTATCATTGAATTTGCATGAAAAGGGAAGGTGTGGAGCCTTCATCCTAAAGCAACAAGTATAATCATATCTCAAGCATAGTTCCCGAGCATACCAATGCAACATATGAATTTGATCCCATAATAGTTTCCCTTTTTGTGTCAAGAGATAATCCCTAAAGTATTCATGTTGATCCAACGTGTCTCCCATGACATAATTGAATGGGGTTTTCTCAGGATTATCAAAGTAGTGCATAATATTTTTCACATAACCAGCATCGAGGGTTTTAGGAGGTTCCCCATCTCCATGAGTAGCAAGTACACCTATTTTTTTGGTATTTCATGTTCCATATCCATAACTAAAGATAGAGAACAACTTAGAACAGAAAATAAAAATTACTTGGTGATAAAGCAAACAAGCACACACAAGAATATTCACCCCACGCTATGACTCCCCGACAACGGCGCCAGAAAAAGGTCTTGATAACCCACATGTATAGGGGATCAATTATAGCCTCTTTCGATAAGTAAGAGTGTTGAACCCAACAAGGAGCCAAAGGTAGAACAAATATTCCCTCAAGTTCTATCGACCACCGATACAACTCTACGCACGCTTAACGTTCGCATTACCTAAAACAAGTATGAAACTAGAAGTACTTTGTAGGTGTTGTTGGATAGGTTTGCAAGATAATAAAGAACACGTAAATATAAACTAGGGGCTGTTTAGATGAAGACACAACTAAGTTTGTTTTAGTAGAGAGCTTTTTGTCACCAGAAAGTTAGTTGTCCCTAGGCAATAGATAACTAGACCGGTAATCACTATTGCAATTTTATTTGAGGGAGAAGCATAAGCTAACATACTTTATCTTCTTGGATCATATGCACTTATGATTGGAACTCTATCAAGAATCCGCAACTACTAAAGACCATTAAGGTAAAACCCAACCATAGCATTAAAGCATCAAGTCCCCTTTATCCCATACGCCACAACCCCCTTACTCGGGTTTATGCTTCTGTCACTCAAGCAACCCACTATAAGCGAATCATGAACATATTGCAACACCCTACAGCGGGAATCCCTCACACTTGCGCTACACGAAGAGCACCATAGGACATCACCAATAATAAAACATGCAACTCAAACCAATCACGATCATCAATTAACCCATAGGACAAAACAGATCTACTCAAACATCATAAGATAGCCATACATCATTGGAAAATAATATATAGCGTTGAGCACCATGTTTAAGTACAGGGTACAGTGGGTTGTGGGAGAGTGGACCGCTGAATATAGATGGGGGAAGGTGATGGAGATGTTGCTGAAGATGATGGAGGTGTTGGTGTAGATCGCGGTGATGATGATGGCCCCCGGCGGCGTTCTGGCGCCACCGGAAGCGAGGGGGGGAGAGCCCCCCTTCTTCTTCTTCTTCCTTGACCTTCTCCCTAGATGTGAGAAGGGTTTCCCCTCTGGTCCATGGTCTCCATGGTGTGGGAGGAGCGAGAGACCCTCCGAGATTGGATTTGTCTCTCTGTCTCTCTCTGTTTCTGCGTTCTCAGATTCTGCCCTTTCACCGTTTCTTATATATCCGGAGATCCGTAACTCCGATTGGATTGAAACCTTCGCCAAGATTTTTTCCCGACAATTAGCTTTCTTGCGGCCAAAGAAGAGCAGTAACCGCCTTACGGGGTGCCCACGAGGGTCAGGGGCGCGCCTGCCCCCCTGGGGCGCGCCCCCTGCCTCGTGGCCCCCTCGGGCACCGTCTCGCGTTGATTCTTCTTCCCAAATATCACAAATATTCCAAAAATATTCTCTGTCTGTTTTTATCCCGTTTGGACTTTGTTTGATATGGGTTTTCTGCGAAACATAAAACATGCAACAAACAGGAACTAGCACTAGGCACTGGACCAATATGTTAGTCCCAAAAATAATATAAAAATTTGCCAAAAGTATATGAAAGTTGTAGAATATTGGCATGGAACAATCAAAAATTATATATACAACGGAGACGTATCACTTGTTATCAAACGACGATTTGAAATGCCTTATGAAAGATGATATGTTCTTAAAACAATATATAATATCGTAAAACATAAATATAATCAAAACATGGAATTACTGGTGATAAATGCTGACATATATTGCATGCTTGCTCGTGACCATCTACGAGACAGGATGGGTGAAAAGGTACATATTATTAACACATCCATATCTAGCCAGATAAAAGATGGAAAAAAACATAGACCCATCAAAATATCATCACATCATACAACATATTAATACCTATCTACAGCAAGATATGGTTAGTCATTATCTGTCATGCCCAATATGTGATACTATCCTAAATAGACTCGAAGGCCCCACCAAGGATAGAACCGCATATTGATACGCTTTTACAAGGTGGATATCATTACATCAACATTACATAATAGATGGGGATACATACAAAAGGCATACAATGCCACACGAATAAATCAATACAACATACATAAGATCAACATTCGACTACGGAGGAAACACAAATAGAAGCTCAAACGACATCCACCCTGCTATCCCAGGTTGTCGACCTGGAACCTATCCCCTGATCGAAGAAGAAGCAGAAGGACTCCAGAACAAGCAAACATCGCTCTCGCGTCATGATCATCAAATAAACCTATACCTGCAACTTTGTTGTAGTAATCTGTGAGCCACGAGGACTCAGCAATCTCATTACCATGGGTATCAAGACTAGCAAAGCTTAATGTGTAAGGAAGGAGTAAAGTGGTCTTTTACTTCCTTATGCAAGCAAGTTCTTCCCTTCCCCCATTAATGTTCATTCTTTTCCTAATGCTAGTGCACCATGCCTACACCCTCTCTGCCAATTGTCATCTCATTTTAAGATGTTTTGGTTGGCTTCCAAAATACCTCAAGTTTGAATTATATTCAAACTTGCTCTATTTTTTTACCTATAAAAATGCCCAAACCAATTATTTCAAATACTACAAAACTCCAGGAGCTTGAGGATATTTTTATATCTGAAAAAACTCTTCTCCTAGCCCCTCGCCATTTTCTTTTCTTTTGTTGTTTATTTAAATAAACAGAAACTTAAAGGAAATGGAAAAGGCCGCCGCAGCAGCCAGCTGGGCCTCACCTCCAGGCCGGCCCAGTTTTTCCCTCGCCCGCAGCCCGCCAGCGCCGACTCTTTCCCTCTCTCTCTCGCCGGGCCTGCCTGCCAGCAACCCATCCCCCTCACGCTCATCTGCTCCATTACCCTCCGTCTCCCTTGCTTCAGAGCCAGAGCGCTTGCACCGTCGCGTCGTGAGCTCATGGACGTCGAGGCCAGCGCCTTCCCGTGCCCCTATAAAGCCGCATCCCCGCGCCCTAGGGTTTCCCTCTTCCCCATCTCGCCGCTGCCACAAGCCTTCTGCTTCCTCTATTTGTTCTTCTTCTTCAAGAGCAGGGCACATGAGAGAAAACCGCGCCGGTGTCCGGAGTCGCTCGTGCAGCCGGAGGACTTCAAGTTTGTCCCCGACATGTTCATCTTCTTCCTCGACATCGACTACGTCCGTTCAGGCGTCTTTCCCGCACTAGGTCACCTCCACTGCATCGCCAGGTTCCTCGACGTCTTCCTCCCCGCTTCCTCTGCTTCGCGGATCCAAGGATGTCGCCCCGATCGGCGCGTCCCCACGTTGTCTCCTGCGTTTTCCGTCAAGACCAGGAGCCAGTAGGTCCAAGAATGCCACGATCTTCTTCCTCGACTTCGTCTGCTTCCTCTGTGTCGCCAAGTCCCGCGCCTGGCGTCCTCCCCTGCTTCCTTCTTCCTCGGACAGGAAGCGCATTGGGTTCAGAGCTCGTCCACGTCGCCTCCAGTTCGTCTCCGTGGCCGTCGCTGTGTTGTAGGGTGAGCTAGGTGTACCTGCTTCCCTCCCTATTCTTCATGTTGTGTTTAGATCACGGGAGTCACTACTAGATCAATGCCATCATCGTGCCCTCGCTGCTCCGGCGAATCTCTGAAACTTTCAGGAAAACGCTTCCGTGCTCCGTCTGTATCTTGTCCCTGCTCTCCTTGCTCGGGACCCTGCTTCATTTCACCTTGCCGCCTCGCTGCAGCCTTGCCTCAAGTGTCGCACGCACGCCGCTGCATGCCTGCACGCCCGGCCGTGGCCGTGGCCGAGTGCCTCGACCTGCTAGGCCGGCCCTGTTTCTCTGTATTTGTTTCGTCTGGGTTCAAGCTTCGGATCCCTTCGAGAAGTAGGCATCTTCAGCCGAGTCCTTTGCATCACCAACACCCTCGCGTGTTGCTCTGCGCCAACCTCGCACACCAGCAACTCCCGCGCGCAACCAGAGCATCGCCCGGTGCCTTGCAGCCGCCCAACACCGAGGCTTAGCCTCCATGACCGAAACCTCGAGCGCGTGCTGCACCCGTCGTTGCTTCGTGCCTGCGCACACGCCGAGGAACCAATTTCCGCACCCCCACCGTTGGCCCGTGATCACGATGATCGCCATCTTTCTCGTCGGTGTCGTCACCCAGTTTTTCTGTCATCCGTAAAGAAGAAGGCACCTGCGTTTTGATATTTCAAAAGATTTGATCTCCCTGTTTACTCACAAACAAAGCTCTAGTGCAGTGGTCAGCGCCCAATGCGCACACCAGGAGGTCCTGGGTTTGAGTCCCACGCGCCCCAAGTTTTTGCTCTGTTTTTCCTGTACTGTTGCACGCACACACCCACAGCCGCATCAGGCCGAATCTGCTACCGGGCTTGCACAGAGTGTTGAATCCGGCTCGTCTATATTTTTTCCCACTCCGCGTATTTTAGCAATTTCCAGTGCATTATTATTTACAGGAACTCCCACTGTTTTGCAATGTTAATAACTAAAGATCCATGCATCCTAATAAAATATGTCATATATGAATCTTGCTCAGATTTTCATGTAGTTTCACAATGTCCAACTTTCATCCATGTTTAAAATGTTTAAACTTGTTGTTTTTTTAATTTTGCTTAAGTGCCATGTTAAACTGATTTATTTCATTACTAAAGAACCGTAGCTCCAATTTTAATAAACTTTATATGTAAATGGGGTGGACAACAATTTTAATAAATTTTAATAAACTTTACATGGTGCACTTTGTTTTACTGTTTAACAACGTTAAAATATGTTTTAGAATAGATCAATACCAAATCTAAAATATGCACATGGGGATTTTCCGGAATTGTTGTTTGTTGTTCCGGCCTCATTTAAACTTGCCTAGATAGGTAGTTTTATTATGCTTCACCTCTTGCCATGTTTAACAACATTTAATATTGTTTGGTAGCTTAAACAAGATTAAACTAAATATGTCAATGTGGTGTTTTGTCAATATGCAACTCGTTGCATATTGAGCTCCACTTAACTTGTAGTTTTGTTTGTTGCACTTTGCCATGCCATGCCTCATTAAACCGGACATGCATCATACTTGATTGTGCATCATGCATGATTATGCTTGTGTGTTTACCATGTGGTTTGTTTCTTTCCGGTTGTGCTCCTTCTCGTTAGTTCCCGTTTCGCTGCGATCGTGAGGATTGGTTCGTCTTTGTGGCTTCATCTTCTTCATGGACTCGTTCTTCTTCCTTGCGGGATTTCAGGCAAGATGACCGTCACCTTGGATCTCATTACTATCATTGTTATGCTAGTTGCTTCATTCTATCGCTATGTTGCGCTTCCTATCACTTGTCCTTCAAGCCTCCCCAAATTGCCATGTCAGCCTCTAACCTTTTCACCCTTCCTAGCAAACCGTTGTTTGTCTATGTTACTGCTTTGCTCAGCCCCTCTTATAGCATTGTTAGTTGCAGGTGAAGTTGAAGATTGCTCCATGGTGGACAAGATTATGTTGGGATATCACAATATCTCTTATATTATTAATGCATCTATATACTTGGTAAAGGGTGGAAGGCTCGGCCTTATGTCTGGTGTTTTGTTCCACTCTTGCCGCCCTAGTTTCTGTCATACCGGTGTTATGTTCCCGGATTTTGCGTCCCTAACGCGGTTGGGTGATTTATGGGACCCCCTTGACAGTTCGCCTTGAATAAAACTCCTCCAGCAAGGACAAACATTGGTTTTACCATTTGCCTACCACCTATACCTTTCCCTTGGGAGTAATTAACCCAAGGGTCATCTTTAGTTTAGCCCCCCCAGGCCAGTGCTTCTCTAAGTATTGGTTCGAACCGAGCAGCCTGCGGGGCCCCCTCGGGGAAACTCGAGGTCTGGTTTTACTCGTAGCTTGACTTATCCGGTGTTGCCTTGAGAATGAGATATGTGCAACTCCTATCGGGATTGTCGGCACATCGGGCGGCTTTGCTGGTCTTGTTTTACCATTGTCGAAATGTCTTGTAAACCGGGATTCCGAGACTGATCGGGTCTTCCTGGGATAAGGAATATCCTTCGTTGATCGCGAGAGCTTATCATGGGCTAAGTTGGGACACCCCTGCAGGGTATAAACTTTTGAGAGTCGTGCCCGCGGTTATGTGGCAGATGGGAATTTGTTAATGTCCGGTTGTAGATAACTTGACACCAGATTCAAATTAAAACACATCAACCGCGTGTGTAGCTGTGATGGTCTCTTCTCGACAGAGTCCGGGAAGTGAACACAGTTTTGGGTTATGTTTGACGTAAGTAGGAGTTCAGGATCACCTCTTGATCATTGCTAGCTTCACGACCGTTCCGTTGCTCCTCTTCTCGCTCTTATTTGCGTATGTTAGCCACCATATATGCTTAGTCCCTGCTGCAACCTAACTACTTTACTCCTTCCTTACCCATTAAGCTTTGCTAGTCTTGATACCCATGGTAATGGGATTGCTGGGGCCTTCGAGTCTCTTTAGGATAGTATCGCATATTGGGCGTGACAGTAAATAAGCGAAGCACAATATGTGAAAAGCTCGTAGGCATTGGATCAATGATGGATAATTATGTCGGATGCGATTCCTCATGTAGTAGTTATAACATAGGGTGACACAGAACTAGCTCCAATTCATTAATGTAATGTAGGCATGTATTCCGAATATAGTCATACATGCTTATGGAAAAGAACTTGCATGCCATCTTTTGTCCTACCCTCCCGGGGCAGTGGGGTCCTAATGGAAACTAAGGGATATTAAGGCCTCCTTTTAATAGAGAACCGGACCAAAGCATTAGCACTTAGTGAATACATGAACTCCTCAAACTACGGTCATCACCGAGAAGTATCCCGATTATTGTCACTTCGGGTTTGTTGGAGCATAACACATAATAGCTGACTATAGACTTGCAAGATAGGATCAAGAACTCACATATATTCATGAAAACATAATAGGTTCAGATTTGAAATCATGGCACTCGGGCCCTAGTGACAAGCATTAAGCATACCAAAGTCATAGCAACATCAATCTCAGAACATAGTGGATACTAGGGATGAAACCCTAACAAAACTAACTTGATTACATGGTAAATCTCATCCAACTCATCACCGTCCAGCAAGCCTAGAATGGCATTACTGACGCACGGCGGTGAGCATCATGAAATTGGTGATGGAGGATGGTTGATGATGACGACGGTGACAAATCCCCCTCTTAGGAGCCCCGAACGGACTCTAGATCAGCCCTACCGAGAGAGAAGGGCTTGGCGGCAGCTCTGTATCGTAAAACGGGATGAAAATTTCTCTTTGATTTTTTCTCCATGAAACAGAATATATAGAGTTGGAGTTGAGGTCGGTGGAGCATCAGGGGGCCGACGAGAAAGGGGGGCACGCCCAAGGGGAGGGGGCGCGCCCCCCACCCTCGTGGAAGGGTGTGGGCCCCCCGGCCTTTATTCTTTTGCCAGTATTTTTTATATTTTCCAAAAGTTATCTCCGTGGATTTTCAGGTCGCGCCCCCCACCCTCGTGGACAGGGTGTGGGCCCCCTGGCCTTGATTCTTTTGCTAGTATTTTTTATATTTTCCAAAAGTTATCTCCATGGATTTTCAGGTCATTCCGAGAAATTATGCTGAAAACAATGTTAGTCCGGGTTAGTTTCATTCAAATCATGCAAGTTAGAGTCCAAAACAAGGGCAAAAGTGTTTGGAAAAGTATATACGTTGGAGACGTATCAACTCCCCCAAGCTTAAACCTTTGCTTATCCTTAAGCAATTCAGTTGATAAACTAAAAGTGATAAAGAAAAATTTTACAAACTCTGTTTGCTCTTGTTGTTGTAAATATGTAAAGCCAGCATTCAAGTTTTCAGTAAAGATTATGAACTAACCATATTCACAATAACACTTAGGTCTCATGTTTACTCATATCAATGGCCTAATCAACTAGCGAGCAATAATAATAAATGTCGGATGACAACACTTTCTCAAAGCAATCATAATATGATATAACAAGATGGTATCTCGCTAGCCCTTTCTGAGACTGCAAAACATAAACGCAGAGCACCTTTATAGATCAAGGACTGACTAAACATTGTAATTCATGGTAAAAGAGATCCAGTCAAGTCATACCCAATATAAACTAATAGTAATGAATGCAAATGACAGTGTGCTCTCCAGCGGGTGCTTTTTAATAAGAAGGTGATGACTCAACATAAAAGTGAATAGATAGGCCCTTCGCAGAGGGAAGCGGGGATTTGTAGAGGTGCCAGAGCTCGATTTTAAAATAGAGGTGAATAACATTTTGAGCGGTATACTTTCACTGTCAATGCAACAACTATGAGATCTCGATATCTTCCATGCTACATACATTATAGGCAGTTCCCAAACAGAATTGAAAAGTTTATACTCCCCCACAACCAACAAGCACACTCCACGGCCATCCGAAACAACGGGGTACCATCCGTACCAACAACAGTCCTGGGGAGTTTTGTTTTAATTATTTTGATTTGCTTTGATATTTTTGATCATGGGACTGGGCATCCCAGCTACCAGCCATTTTCTCGTGAATGAGGAGCGGAGTCCACTCCTCTTGAGAATAACCCACCTAGCATGGAAGATACAGACAACCCTAGTTGAAACATGAGCTACTCAAGCATACAAAACATAATTTCATTTAAAGGTTTGGAGTTTGGCACATACAAATTTACTTGGAATGGCAGGTAAATACCGCATATAGGAAGGTATGGTGGACTCATATGGAATAACGTTGGGGTTTACGGAGTTTGGATGCACAAGCAGTATTCCCACTTAGTAAAGGTGAAGGCTAGCAAAAGACTGGGAAGCGACCAACTGAGAGAGGGAGAACGGTCATGAACATGCATTAAAATTAATCAACACCGAGTGCAAGCATGAGTAGTATATAATCTACCATGAATATAAATATCATGAAAGCTATGTTGATTTGTTTCAACTACATGCGTGAACATGTGCCAAGTCAAGTCACTCGAATCATTCAAAGGAGGATACCACCCTACCATACCACATCACAAGCATTTTAATAGCATGTTGGCACGCAAGGTAAATCATTATAAGCTCGTAGCTAATTAAGCATGGCATAAGCAACTATAATCTCTAATTGTCATTGCAAACATGTTTATTCATAATAGGCTGAATCAGGAACGATGAACTCATCATATTTACAAAAACAAGAGAGGTCGAGTTCATACCAGCTTCTCTCATCTCAATCACTCCATCATATATCGTCATTATTGCCTTTCACTTACACGACCGAACAGTGTGTATAATAATAATAGTGCACACGCTTTGGACTAAGCTGGAATCTGCAAGCATTCAATTCAAGGGAGAAGACATGATAATATGGGCTCTTGGTTAAATTAACAATCATGAATAATAAAGCCACTTAAACATTTTCATTATAGTCTTCTACTCTCGACCCCCAAAGGAAAGAAAATAAATAATACTATTTACATGGGAAAGCTCCCAACAAGTAAAAAGAAGAACGAGAAATCTTTTTGGGTTTTTATTTTAATTACTACTACAAGCATGGAAATTAAACTAACTATTTTTTTGGTTTTTTAAGGTTTATCAAACACACAAGAAGAAGCCAGAAAAATAAATTAAACTAGCATGGATAATAGAATGAAAGAGTATGAGCACCGACAACTAGAATAAGTGTGAACATGAATGTAAAGGCGGTGAGAAATACGTACTCCCCCAAGCTTACGCTTTTGGCCTAAGTTGATCTATGCCCAAGGATCGCGACTACTCTCCCCGGTGTACTGAAGAGTGTCATTTTGATACCACTGGCTAGCAATCTCCTCCGGATCCCACTGATAACAAGATGGACGATAAGGGTCTAGTCGCGGTTCCGGCTCAGGCTCTGGAGCTGATGTCTGGCCTCGGTGCGCGTAGATGGCCTTTGGCAAGACAAGGTAATGACCTTCAGTTAAATCAAACAAAGAGGGCGCAGGCAGGGTAATAATCTCATTGTGTTTCTTATTAAATCTCAGGTTATACAGAAGCATCTTATCATCGTTGTCAACAATAAACTCATGCGCTACCGTGCTCCTGTAATCTAAAAAGGTAAAAGGCAGCAGTGTCTCCTCTTTCTCATCATGCCTAATAGGTATCTCGAAATGTTTAGCAAGGCGTGCAACATAGATACCTCCAAAGATGGGGTCCTTTGTACGATTCAGGCTTAGCCGTTTAGCAATAATGGCACCCATACTAAAAGTGTTATCACCGAATAAGGCATGGAGCAGGATAATAATATCAGGAACACTGAAGTTTCCACTGTTTACACGACCAATTAAGCATCGACTAGCAAATATGGCAAAGTAGCGTAAAACAGGAAAATGTATGCTAGTGATTCTCGCATCGGAACCCTTCTTCGAATCCCCTACAGTAATAGTGTTAACAAAACCATCCACATCTTTATGATGTGGTTCATCTAAGCTGCCCTCAAAGGGTATTCTACAAACTGCGCAAAAATTATGTAATGACATTTCCTTAGTCTCATCATATAAATGAAAAGATACTGAAGGAGGTGAATTCTTAGGATAATAGTAAAAGTTTTGCATGAAAGTATTGGTGAGTAAGAGATCACTAGTATAGAACCGGCCTTTAGTGGCGGTTCGCCAACCGGCACTAAAGAGTGGGGACTAAAGGTCCCCCACCCCTTTAGTACCGGTTTGTCACGAACCGGCGCTAAAGTGCCACCACGTGGCACGAGCCAGGCCCGTTTGTGTGAAGGGCATTAGTACCTGTTGGTAACACCAACCGGTACTAAATGTTTGGGTGTTTTTTTAATTTTTCTTTAATTTTGTGTTTTCAATTTAGTTTAGTGATTGTTTTACATTATAATGAGTTGTTAAATCCTTAGGTGAAAGTACCGCGGATTAGTTTCGACTGGATGCATTGGACATCTAGCTAGCTAGCTAGCTAAGTGATCAAGTATATGCCATATCCATATATATTAATTATACTTGATCAACTATAATATATACGGATATGGAATATACTTGATCACTTAGGTAGGATCCATCCGGCTGAAACTAATCTGCGGTTTCTTTCATTAAATGATATGATGACTCATCAGCATCATCATATTAATCATCATAGTCATGCATTACCGCTATCTAATCACCACCAGCACTACTAGCTTAAAGAAGAAACATTCACTTGTACCAGAAGCAAAAATATCATCGAGTTCAACATGATTGTCATGATATTATAAGCGTTCATGCATATATAACACAACAAAAGCAAATCACTTAAGTTCAGAACTAAGAACACGGACATGAAAGGACAAGTACTAAGAGCAGCATGAACTAGCTAAATCACTCCTGCTAGCTACTCTCTCTCTCTGGTAAAATAGCATAGAACATGTATAGCTCTCCTGATTGATCATACTGGAGCATGCAGATGAACCTGTCTCCTAATCGTGGGCTGCGCTTCTCATTGCTGCCCCCTAGTACTTCTCTGCAATCTTTAACAATTTTCCTCCAATCTTTCACTATTAAGCATTCATCGCTTCTAGAAATCGTGAATGCATTCATGTGCAATGCAGGATATCTTGGCCGTAAGCTAACAATTGACATGCGACCCTTAGTCTCGATCCCCTGAGGCACAACTGTCATCGGGAGTCCCTGTTGAAGAACATCATATAGTACTTAATTAATATACTTAGCAATGAAAGTTTAGCAAAAAAATTATGTATGCAAAATATGCACTAAGGACAAATAGTAAATATCTTACCATCATTCCTAAATAGATGTGACCGTAGTTCAATACCATCACTATTGGTCGCACGTTTTGAGTACTAACATTTCTAAGTGCAGGAAGAAAATTTGTCTTGACAGTATGAAGATCCTGAAGCCATGAAACATAATGACTTATCTCCTCGCAGTTTAGTTCAGGTCCGGGACAGTAGTAAGTCCTGTCTACCAAGCGTCTGACATGTTTGGTTGAATGGAGATAAGCTGTCAATAGAAATTAGTTGTCAATTATTTTTGAATAAGCAATATCAAAGATAAAAATATAGTTGAGAAGAACTCACATAATGGTAGAACTGGAGGCGTTTGCACATCGACCCATATGTCTCTATTACCTTCAATATCATCTTCCGGACAAATATCAAAGGTGATAACCATACCAGGCTTAAATGCATAAGCCTTGCATAGTGCTTGCCAAGTTTTGCATTCAAAATAGGTGTACATGTGTGCATTGTATACTTTGACGTTGAAAGTATAACCATCATCCTCAATTTTCAGGTAAACTCTCTTTACCCCCATAGTTTCCATATCTTTGAAACCTATCTTATCCAAGACAAAAATTCTTGCATGGCAGGGGATGCGCTAGTAGGATAGTGAAAATTAAAAATTATAAGTCAGGCAAATGAAGCATATATAAGTCATGCTTAATTACGAAAACACACTTGTCATTGTGACTTACTGTATCGAATTTGAAGGTCTCATCCAGCTTGATGCTGAATCACTTACCATCAACAAGGAAATTTCTGTCGCACTGGCCGCGCTGGTCTTCACAGTATTCGCACATAATAAAATCTTTTCCGTCGTCAGACGACATTTCCTATGTTCATATTAGGTCAAACATTAAACACTTACTAATTCAATTAACTCAACTACTTCTATTAATTCAACTGAGCATTCACTAAAAATAAACTAGTTATATTAATTAAATTAGTTCAACTAAGCATTTACTAAAAATAAACTAGTTCTATATATTAATTCAACTAGTTCAACTAAACATTTACTAAAAATAAACTAGTTATATTAATTCAACTAGTTCAACTAAGCATTTACTAAAAATAAACTAGTTCGATCTATATATTAATTCAACTAGTTCAACTAAGCATTTACTAA
>NC_057804.1:356161122-356161731 GCF_018294505.1 Triticum aestivum
ACGTGCGGCGGGGGCGACGGCATGGCGGCGCGGCAGCGTCGGCATCGTCGTCGGAGATCGAGATGTCTCACGTGAGAAGTGGAACGAAGTGGCGACGATAAATGAATTTTCGTAAGTGACATATATATAGGAGGGGTCTTTAGTACCGGTTGGAGCCACCAACCGGTACTAAAGGCCAATTTTGGCCAGCCCAAGCGGCGGGAAACGAGAGCCTTTAGTACCGGTTGGAGCCACCAACCGGTACTAAAGGGCAACACATTAGTACCGGTTGGAGCCACCAACCGGTATTAAAGGCCGTGCGCTGCCACCCGCAGTGCGCTACTTTTAGTCCCACCTCGCTGAGCGAAGGGCAGCCGCACTGGTTTATAAACCCAGCCACGGCTGCCCTTTCAAACTCCTCTATATAGCAGGCTTCTGGGCCTAACTAGCGCGCGCTGCCCTGTGAGCCTGTTGGCCCTTCTGGGCCTGTATTTGCACACCCTAGGTCTGGCAGGTCCAGTGGGCAGCGCCCCATCATTTTTTTATCAATTTTTTTCCTTCATTATTTATTTTCTTCTATTTATTTTTGAGTAATTTTTTATATAGTTTTTTCTTTTCTGCTTTATTTTT
>NC_057804.1:356161831-356163008 GCF_018294505.1 Triticum aestivum
GTCCTTGTCCTTCTCCTTCTCCTTCTCCTTCTCCTTCTCCTTCTTCTTCTTGTTCTTCTTCTTCTTCTTCTGCTATAACAAAACATCCTTAATGAACATCTCCAGATTATACATGGAATGACTTGTAGCAGGAGGTTTACATAGCATCACAAAATAATGGATTCAGCCTAGCAAAACAGTAACAACAAGTACCCTACTTAACAAGCTTGATTCACTCACCACAAATCATTGCATGACAAGATAAGAATAGCATAAGAAATTAGACATGTTTATGAAACTAACCAAGGCAAGAACAAGTTCATAGCATGCAAGGACCAACTACAACAACCTTGGCAAAATTGAATAACATGTAAACAATCTGCCAGGAAACATTTTAGAGCAAAAGTAGAGCAGGAGAATGACATGCTAGACTACTCCATAATTTCAAACAGGGGCATGAATGGATAGAGCATAACCATATGTTCAAAACATCCTTACTGAATTATCTCAAAATATGCATGGATCTCTCTGTAGCAACATGTTTACATGGCATCAAAATAACAGCAGAACAGAGACTAAAATCAGCAACATCACGAAGACTAGTTTGCATGCTTGTTCTAGTCACCACAATGATCACAAAAATACATTGCATACACCACTGTAAAGATGGCATGATGTAGCACAAAACACATGTAGACATCAACCTCATAGGATGCACACATCAAACATGGCAAAGAAGACAAATGAACATGTTCTGTTAACAGACAGCAGACAACATTATAGAGCACTCTTGCAACGATGATTCAGGCATCAAGATGGACTCAAATGAACATGATTCAATCGAATGAAATGAAGAGCATCTCTCAATGAATATTTTGACATATTACACGCACGAAACGGAGCTACGGATGCAGAGTTATGACAGGTCAAAGGGGGCACCAATATATGAGAGAAAAAGGGACTTAGGGAATATTTCGGGGTCAACCTCCGATTTGGATTTGGGGCTCGTGGGCACGCGAACCGAGGTTCGCCGGAGCTTCGCCGAAGAAGAGGAGGACGCCGGCCGGAGAGGTCTTGCAGGGGCGGGACGAGGTAGATCTGGCCGGATCTCACCGGATCCGGCCGAGCTCCGGCGAAGGAGACGCGGGGCCGGGCGCGGGCCCGGGCGGCGAGGACGGGAGCCGGCGGGGCTACAGCG
>NC_057804.1:356163490-356170679 GCF_018294505.1 Triticum aestivum
CCGCGGGCCGCGTGGCGCGGACGGCGGTGGGAGGCCACGTGGCAGGCGGCGATAGGCGCGGGGCGGCGGCGCGATTTGTCCGACGGGCGCGGACATGTCCGGGTGCGGCGGGGGCGATTTGATCTAGGGCTTGGGGATTCATCCGCGAAAATGGAGGGGAGGACTTATTTATAGTTTCTGGGAGCTAGGAGAGTCCAAATGAGGAGCGGTTTTCGCCCACATGATCGTGATCGAACGACCGAGAGCATAGAGGGGAGTTAGATGGGTTTTGGGCCACTTTGAACGGGTGTTGGTCTGCAAGACAAAGGGGTGGTTTCGGGCTACGCGGTTAACCGTTGGAGTACCAAACGACCTCCAAATGGCACGAAACTTGACAGGCGGTCTACCGGTGCTATACCAAGGCCGCTTGGCAAACCTCGGGCCATTTCGAGAAAGTTTAACACCCGCTCACAACAGGAGACAAAAAGGGGAACGCCGGAGGACATAGGAGTGCCGGATTGCAAAATGGATAACGGGGAAAATGCTCGGATGCATGAAACGAACACGTATGCAAAATGAAATGCACATGATGACATGGGAATATGCAACACGCGAGCAAATGACATGGCAACTACGCGAATAACTGGCAGACACCTGGCGTATCGAATCCGGGGCGTTACAACACTCCTCCACTAACAAGAGATCTCGTCCCGAGATCTTAGGACCGAGATGGAAGGGAAAAAGGATGAGGTGAAACAAGAATTGAAGAAAAGAAGCAAAGAATCGAGAGCACTCGAGAAGAAGACAGGAACGACGAGAATGACAAGAATCGAAAGCTCACGGAATCAGATAGACTATGAAACCACTCCGGTTAGAAAGAGATAAGAAACGAATAAGACTGAAAGGATTTAGGCAGCACTCCGGCTGAAACATGGAGGAATAGAACACGAACTAGAGAAGATGGAACGATACTTGACTTGAGGAACAACACAAAACCTCCGGAAGACTTAAAAGAATGGAATGAAAAGAACTTAGAAGGAAGGGGTGAACGGAGTTGTTGAGAAAATCAACAACGAAAGAATAAGCTTGATGTGGACTTATGGATAACATCTCAAAATTTATGAGCTGAGAACAGACCACAAACGGAAATGATTGGATAGCTGAGAGGAATGAAGAAATGCAAAACTCCACTTCAAAAGAATACGAAGAATTAATTGCACTTCAAAAATCAAGAAGGAAAGATACTTGAGCTCCTTCGATAAGAAATCTTGATGAACACTTGAGGAATGAATTAAATCCTGATGAACCACCGTGAAAAAGCTCCGTTGACAAATGGATGATGAGATAGAATTGAGGGATGAATAGAATAAGATTAGCCTTGCGACGATTTAGATGGAAGATCCGACGAAATGACCGAGGAAATTTGAACTCCGGAAAAGAAAAGATGAAAACACTTGGAACTAGAATTTATTCCTCACGAACAAACTCTGAAGGAAGGAATTACTCACTTGGATGAAATAAGAATAAGATTTATTGTATGCTTATCCTTCATCAAATTAAATTGATGACAAGCAATGGATTTTACATAATACTTATTCTTCTTGAAAAGGATTGAGAAGTGACACATCACAAACTTGAGAAGGTCTTCATGAACCACCGGTAGGATAGAAAGAATGAATGAATAAAAATGATAATCATGGAAAAAGAATCTTGAATGAACCACCGTAAGAAATCAAACATGACTGACAAAAGAGAATGAATCACCGGGAAGACTTAGAAGAACAAATATGCTCGAGGGGATTTAGATGCAAAAGAACAAAGAGATCATGAGCTGATTAAAGAACACTTGAACGAAACACCGGGATAATTGCATAACGATAGCTGAAATGTGAGGACGAAAAATTCTTCTGGAACGATGGCCTCCGGTGAAACGAAAAAGAAATCAACTCCTGAAATACTCCGGATGGATGAAAGAATATCTGACAAATGGAATAATTCGAGACTGATAACATGAAGCTAGAACCACGAATCTTCGGGAGAACGAACAAGATTTAAAGGAAAAACTCTCCTTCGGTCCTCAAATGACGACAGGAAACAGCACCAAAAATTACTGAGATACTCCGGGAGAATGACAAAGGAGGAAGGGTTGAACCAAAAGATGAAAAGAATTTGAAAGCGAACTTGGAGATGTAATCTAACTGATGGAATCCATTCTTACGTCACACTTGAAAAGAATTGAGAATAACTCCGGAGGACTTAGAAGAGTCAGGTAAGATCCTGGGAAAAACCTGTGTGTTAGGGCCCACTAAAATAGAACACCGCTGGAAAGGGATGTTGAACAGATAGGTGAAGCACCAGAACAATTGAAATATTGAATGAGGTGACACCCACGAATTAATTGGAACACAAACGAATCTCCTAAGGTGTCTTCCGAACTCCGGAATGATTGAATGGCGATAGGCAAACGAGCAAGGAGAACACTTGATCCTAGGAAAAGAATATGATCAACCTGAAAAAAAACTTGAATTGAGTCCACTGGAGAAGAGATGAAGAATGTTGAACGAGATGAGAATTCACCGGTTGAAGTAATTTACGAAAGACTGAAGAGGTTCCGCACGAATGAGATAGATGGTCGAGAGAGAGTCAGACTCCGGGAAGAAAAGGTTGGAAGGGCGGGAAAATAAAATCAACTTGGAAGGGGAAATCGACGAATATCTTGAAGAGAAAACACCTGTTGAAATCATTTAGGAAAGAAAGCAAAGATTTCACACGAGTAGGATGGATACTCGATTACGGACTCCGGCTTCGAGAAGAAGAAGGGTGGGCGGGTGGGAAAAGAAAACAACTGAGGATGGGGCAACTTCGTTGAGAGCGAACTGGTATTGAACTTGGCAAAGACGAAGAGGCTCGAGTCAACTTGACGAGAAATGCACCGGATAAAAGAGCTGAGAACCAACGATCGGAAAACCCACTGCGTGAACCTAAAGAAAAATTTGAAGGGGAAGAGAAGTAATTCAAAACACCTATGTCAAGATTCCTTACCAGAGCGACGAAGAGGCTGAGGAGTAAAAAGAATTCCTACTCTCCGATATAACTAGACTCCAAAAACAGTTTTTCTTCTAGACTCAACATCGGCCAAACTACACGATCAATCAAGGGTGCTCCTAAGGTCGGTCGAGGCTCTGATACCAACTTGTCACGCCCAATATGCGACCCTATCCAAAAGGAACTCAAAGGTCCCACCAAGGATAGACCCGCATATTGAAACGCTTCGGCAAGGTGGATATCATTACATCAACATTACATAATAGATGGGGATACATACATAAGGCATACAATGCCACACGAATACAACATCATCTTACATAAGAGCACCATCCGACTACGAATGAAACACAAACAGAAACTCAAATGACATCCACCCTGCTAGCCCAGGCTGCCAACCTGGAACTTATCCCCTGGTCAAAGAAGAAGTAGAAGAAGAACTCCAAACAAGCAAACATCGCTCTCGCGTCATGATCATCGCATAACCTGTACCTGCAACTGTTGTTGTAGTAATCTGTGAGCCACGAGGACTCAGCAATCCCATTACCATGGGTATCAAGACTAGCAAAGCTTAATGGGAAAGTAAGGGGTAAAGTGGTGAGGTTGCAGCAGCGACTAAGCATATATGGTGGCTAACGTACGCAAATAAGAGCGAGAAGAGAGCAAAATGAATGGTCGCTAAGCTAGCAATGATCAAGAAGTGATCCTGAACTCCTACTTATGTCAAACATAACCCAAAAACCGTGTTCACTTCCCGGACTCCGCCGAAAAGTGACCATCACAGCTACACACACGGTTGATGCGTTTCAATTCGGATCTGGTGTCAAGTTTTCTACAACTGAACATTAAAAATTCCCATCTTCCCATAACCGCGGGCATGGATTTCGAAAGTTTATACCCTGCAGGGGTGTCTCAACTTAGCCCATGATAAGCTCTCGCGATCAATGAAGGATATACCTTCTCCCAGGAAGACCAGATCAGACTCGGAATCCCGATTTAGAAGACATTTCGACAATGGTAAAACAAGAACAGCAAGACCGCCCGATGCGCCGACAATCCCGATAGGAGCTGCACATATCTCGTTCTCAGGGCAACACCGGATGAACACTACGTACAACTAAAACCATCCCTCAAGTTTCCCCGAGGTGGCGCTGCAAGTGGCTCTGGTTCGGACCAACACTTAGACAAACATTGGCCCGGGGGGGCTATAATAAAGATGACCCTTGGGTTAATAACTCCCAAGGGAAATGGAGGTGGTGGTGAGGCAAATGGTAAAACCAATGTTAGGCCTTGCTGGAGGAGTTTTATTCAAAGCGAACTATCAAGGGGGTCCCATAAATCACCCAACCGCGTAAGGAACGCAAAATCCGGGAACATAACACCGGTATGATGGAAACTAGGGCGGCAAGAGTGGAACAAAACACCAGGCATAAGGCCGAGCCTTCCACCCTTTACCAAGTATATAGATGCATTAATTAAATAAGAGATATTGTGATATCCCAACAAAATCCTGTCCACCATGGAGCAATCTTCAACTTCACCTGCAACTAGCAACGCTATAAGAGGGGCTAAGCAAAGCGGTAACATAGCCAAGCAATGGTTTGCTAAGAAGGGTGTCAAAAGTTAGAGGTTCATGGCAATTTGGGAGGCTTGATAAACAGGTGATAGGTAGCGGAACATAGCGATAGAACGAAGCAACTAGCATAGCAATGATAGTAGTGAGATCCAGGGTAGCGGTCATCTTGCCTGAAATCCCGCAAGGAAGAAGAGCGAGTCCATGAAGAAGATGACGCCACGAAGACGAACCAAGCATAGACGAATGAATCCTCACGATCGCAACGAACAAGAACTATCGAAAAGAAGCACACAACATGGTAAACACACCACACATGAACAAGGCATGATGCACAACAAGCATGATGCATGACAAAGCTACATGAAGCTACTCATGGCAAGAGATGATGCAAACAAGAGCAACACATCAAGGCAAGTTTAAATGAGGCCGGGAACAACATATAACAATTCCGGTAAGTCCTCATATGCAAAATTTCGAAATTGGTCCAGATCTGAATAAACCTTATGTTCAAGTTGTTAAACAGCAAGTTAAAATGCACCAATATGATCTACACGAGATTCTAGTCAAGTTACATATAAAGTTCATTTAGTTCGGAGCTACGGCCTAGAAGATATGAGCAAAACATGTTAAACATGGCATAGATGCAAAATGCATTCAAACATCAAGCAAACACACCAAAACAAGGATGCAACATGATAATATGAAACTACATGCAAAATCAAGCAAGTTTCATATAGAGCACACTCAAAATGGAGCAACGGTTCAACACATACACACTAAAAAAGTTATAGCAACAATCTATCCAAGCCAGCAACTAGGCATATTGCAAGCACCAAAACAACATGCTACAGCATCTCAACATGAAAAAAAGACATGGACAAGATGTACAGGTAAAGCATAACAAAACATGAACACTGAGCTATCTCCAGAAATCACTAGCACATGCTCCAAAACACATGGCAAGATTGCAAATAATAACAGTTCAGACTTTGCAGAAAATAACATTAGGTTGCAATGTTTAGAGCTATCAAGCAACATGTTACAGGAACTTATCATGGCAAACAAAGGCATGGCATGATACTACTTAATGCACAGAACAAAAGTCCTTTACTGACCATGAGCCAAAAAGGATCGGAAGAAATGATGGCACCCATGTAAACATAGCAAGTTATATGACAGATTCATACATGGCAGGAACAACGATAAGTAGGCATGTTGGTGAGCTTGTACCACTCACCACAGAGCAATACATGGCATGGAAAGGAAACCAACAGTAAGAAGACATGTTTATGAAGCTAAGACTGGCAAGAGCAAGTTCATAGGGTACATGGATCACTAACAACAAGCATGGAAACAACTGAACTTAATGTTAACAGGCTGACAACAACATTATTTAGCAACTTTGGAGAAAGTTTACAACAAGCTACAGCAGATTATAAATGCAACCAGGGGCATGGATGGATAGAGAATGTCCTGTATAACAAAACATCCTTAGTGAACATCTCCAGATTATGCATGGAATGACTTGTAGCAGCAGGTTTACACAGCATCACAAAATAACAGATTCAGCCTAGCAAAACAGTTACAGCAAGTACCCTACTTAACAAGCTTGATTCACTCACCACAAATCATTTCATGACAATATAAGCATAGCATCAGCAATAAGACATGTTTATGAAACTAACCAAGGCAAGAACAAGTTCATAGCATGCAAGGACCAACTACAACAACCTTGGCAAAATTGAATAACATGTAAACAATCTGCCAGGAAACATTTTAGAGCAAAAGTAGAGCACGAGAATGACATGCTAGACTACTCCATAATTGCAAACAGGGGCACGAATGGATAGAGCATAACCATATGTTCAAAACATCCTTACTGAAGTATCTCAAGATATGCATGGATATCTCTGTAGCAACATGTTTACATGGCATCAAAATAACAGCAGAACAGGGACTGAAACCAGCAACATCACGAAGCCTAGTTTGCATGCTTGTTCTAGTCACCACAATGATCACAAAAATACATGGCATACACCACTGTAAATATGGCATGATGTAGCACAAAACACATGTAGACATCAACCTAATAGGATGCACACATCAAACATGGCAAACAAGACAAATGAACATGTTCTGTTAACAGACAGCAGACAACATTATATAGCACTCTTGCAACGATGATTTAGGCATCAAGATGGACTCAAATGAACATAATTCAATGGAATGAAATGAAGAGCATCTCTCAATGAACATTTTGACATTACACACACGAAACGGAGCTACGAATGCAGAGTTATGACAGGTCAAAGGGGGCACCAATATATGACAGAAAAAGGGACTTAGGGAATATTTCGGGGTCAACCTCCGATCTGGATTTGGGGCTCGTGGGCACGCGAACTGAGGTTCGGCGGAGCTTCATCGGAGAAGAGGAGGACGCCGGCCGGAGAGGTCTTGCAGGGGCGGGACGAGGCGGATCCGGCCGGATCTCGCCGGATCCGGCCGAGCTCCGGCGAAGGAGACGCGGGGCCGGGCGCGGGCGGCGAGGGGCGCGGGCCCGGGCGGCGAGGACGGGAGCCGGCGGGGCTG
>NC_057804.1:356171080-356176155 GCF_018294505.1 Triticum aestivum
GGCGATAGGCGCGGGGCCGGCGGCGCGATTTGTCCGGCGGGCGCGGACATGTCCGGGTGCGGCGGGGGCAATTTGATCTAGGGCTTGGGGATTCATCCGCGAAAATGGAGGGGAGGACTTATTTATAGTTTCTGGGAGCTAAGAGAGTCCAAATGAGGAGCGGTTTTCGCCCACACGATCGTGATCGAACGACCGAGCGCATAGAGGGGAGTTAGATGGGTTTTGGGCCACTTTGAAGGGGTGTTGGGCTGGAAGACAAAGGGGGGGTTTCGGGCTACGCGGTTAACCGTTGGAGTACCAAACGACCTCCAAATGGCACGAAACTTGACAGGCGATCTACCGGTGCTATACCAAGGCTGCTTGGCAATCCTCAGGCTATTCCGAGAAAGTTTAGCACCCGCTCACAACAGGAGACAAAAAGGGGAACGCCGGAGGACATAGGAGTGCCGGATTGCAAAACGGACAACGGGGAAAATGCTCGGATGCATGAAACGAACACGTATGCAAAATGAAATGCACATGATGACATGGCAATATGCAACACGTGAGCAAATGACGTGGCAACTACGCGAATATCTGGCAGACACCTGGCGCATCGAATCCGGGGCGTTACATCTCACATGGGGTATCAACTTAAGATCAACATGGGCAATGCTGAGTTATTTGATCATGTGAAGATGCTGAAAAAGGTTTCATACCATTTGGATAAACCAAAATGGTACTTCCTTCACAAACATCCCCACTGACTAGAAACTTGCAAAAAATCTAGAGGGAAAATTTGTAGATGGATTGAGCCACAATTTGTTGGAGGGAGTTTATATGGATAATAGAAGGCCTAGAAAAATTTTCAGCCATAATGGAGCAAGATAAAATATACTTGCTTCACAGACTGAAAATTTCGATAGAATAAAAGAATTGAAGATGAGCTCACATGAAGGCATGACATGATCTCTACTTTGGTGGAGGGCTATGATATGATGACATGAAGGGCCATGCAAAATTTTAACTCATTTGGATGTGCCTAGCTTGTAACTCCTTCACAAAGTTTCTTTCTGGGCAGAAACTTTGTAAAATCATAGAAAAATAATTACTAGGCAAATGAGGTTGCATTTTTTCATGTGGCCATGATATGGATAGAAAAAGGTGGCCAAGGAGTTTGAGGTCAATTGGGAAAAGGAAAATAGCACTTGCTTCACAAAGTGCCATTTAGGGCAGAATAGGAAAATAATTATTGGAGGAATATTTTTTGAACATGGAAATGAAATATTTTGCCATATTTGAGGAAGATATGACCCAAACAATTTATCAGAATTATTTGGGAATTTCAGGAGTGATGGAGATATAGGTTGCCTAACAACCTAGGGAAAAAAGAATAATTCCTTTAATAGAAAAGGAATACTCCCAATAAAAAGAATATTGGGATTTGAGCTAGGATGTAAATGATAGGGTGTAGGGATGGATTAGGGTATTACAAGCTACTCTGGAAGGGAATAAGAAGTCACCTTCTTGAGTTTCCATACCACAAAGCCACGGAAAAATAAAACTCAGGCAAAAACCTCAGAAAATCAAAAGAAAAAGAAAGGTCCAAAACTCAGGCTGTTACAACTCTTACCCCCTTAAAGAAATCTCGTCCTCGAGATTTGGTTGCTCAAGGAAGAAGTCTAAATATATCTGACCTTAAGGAAACCATTTCCAACTCGGGTATCCTTTTTCCTTTATTGTTGTTCCCACTAAATTTTATTTGACTGGCTGACTGTCTCTGAGGTGGTTTGCTTCACTGTATCCACATTTTGACAGATCTTACCTCACATATTCACGTTTATACTGGCTCCACTTCTTTTCATATCTGCTGACTATTTGAGATTACCCTGACCGAAATATATGTCTGCCTCACAAATCCGAGGGTGATTTGTGATGGCTGTGGCTATACTGACAATCTTCCATGATGTGTGAATAGATCTTCTTGATGAACACCCAAGCTCTGACTCCTTGCATTGGGCTTCTCCACTAAATACAGATCCTTCGAGTTCCAAACAGTGAGTTGAGGCATAACCATATCCTGACAGGTTTTGACTCATCGCAGAAGTTTTTGATTCATCTTAACTGGCTCGTCTATCTTGAGTATCACATCCGTACCAAATATTTAACTGTTCCAGGCGGGTCACGATATCAGTGAAGAAGTGGAGATGGCTGGCATAGTCGTTCTCATGTGGGTGAGGAGCACTCTCGTCACAAATGGCACCTAAGGCGTTGTTGGCTCTAACACGCAGACCATGGAGCATGGAGCCATGCTCGTGTTCCAATGTCAGGCAGTGACACTTTTACCTCGAAGCCTTCTTCAGGAGGGAGGCGGTGTCTTCGACCTACTTTCGGAGAGAGGATATCTCGTCACGGGCGGAATTTAGGGCTGATTCGGAGGAAGTCAGAGCTCCTTGGGCAGTGCTCTCACGCTGCTCTGTAGCTTGCAGCTTAGTCCTCAGGGCGGAGGTCCGGACCTCAAGCTCAGCCTTGAGCATCTCAAGGTCCAGGTGGTGCCCCCCAGTCAACTCAGCACGCGCCTTCGCCACCCTCACCTCCACCTCTAGTTGGACGTGAACTTCTCAGGCGGTGATGGCGTCCTCAGCCACGGCGGCCTGTCGCTCCCTCACCTCCAGCCTCTCCAATGCCAAGCTATGTTCCACGGCCTCCAGCGTCAGATTTTCGTGGCGCCTCAAGAGCTCCACCTCGGCAAGGGCCACCTCGCCTGGTGAGGAGGCAAGCAGGGCGCGACGCTCCTCGACTTCACACCGTAGAGGCGCATTTGAAGACAGAAGATCTCGCTCCCGCTCCCGCTCCTCAGCCGCCTCGCGGCTGCAATTTGCTGCCTCGGCCTCTTCCACGGCACAGGCGCAAGCTTCGCGGGAAGCCGTGAGCGAGGTTGCCGCTGGTGCTTCGGCTTCACCACGCTGAAGCTTCCCAAGGTTGATGGTGACCTTCAGCCGCTGCCACTCATCCTCCAGGTGGCTGTTCTCTGGCTCAAGCCTGGTGTCGACATTGGCAAGCTCCCCGCCAAGATGGATCATCACACGCATCACTTCACTGAAGAGCCCGAAGCGCACCGCGCTACGCCCGCGAGCGAGTGCGAGCTTGCCGCCATGACCTTCGCCGGCCCCGGAGGCCGCTCGGGAGGCGCTGGGTGCTCCGCCAGTCGCCGGCCGGGGGCTGGCAGGTGTAGCCCCACAACTTGAAGACGAAGCCTGCCCAGGGCGCACCCCCCTGTCGGCAATGACAAGAGGATGGATCACCGGTGCACCCTCTGTCTCGCAGGCAGAGACGCGGGGTGAGGGAACATGGGGCCCAGTTCCGGGGCACCCTTGCGGTGTCGTGTTAATAACCGAAGTTGGTCCCACGACCTGCGCAGGATCGGGGCAGCTGGGGGCTACGCACATGCGTCAAGATGGAGTCCTTGAAGATGCTGACCTCGTGAGGTTTCGCCTTCGTGGGGGCCCTGCAAAACCCCAACCATAAGAAAGCACGGCTCGCTAGGAGGACAAGAGCAAAGGTACTTACTCATCGGCAGCCACGTATATCCTCGGCTTGAGCGGCTGATGGGTGCCGTCATTGCGGCACGGGGACCTCTTCCTCTTCAAGAGCGACTCGAGGCACAGGCGGTGCCGACCAGACCCCGACGGGCGATCCTCAAGAGGGGGAGCGCTCATCATGGTATCTGGAGCGGGGGTCCGGGGGCAGGGGCACCAGGCGAGACCTCCTGGCTCACGACTCCGGGACCGTTGGTGGGCCCCTCGCCGCCAGCAGCCACTGTGGAGCCACCATCCCGGGCGTCAGAAGCCCCTGCCTCCGGAGCTTGGGGTTGCACCAGTTCCGCGGAAGCTCCCTCCAGGGCCCTAGAAGCCTCGGCCTCCTGAGCCTCTAGTAGGGCCCAGCCTCCGGAGGAGCTCTCGACAGCTGACGGAGGCGCGCGCCCCCTGCCTCCACACTCGGGGCGCACACGGAAGGATCAACAGGAGAGGAGCCACGAAGACAAGGTTCTCGCGGGGACCTTCAATGCCCTCGGGAAGCAACCCCCACTCGTCGAACAGAGGCATTTGCCCCACGAAGGCTGCCTTGTTCGAGCAAAGAAAGAGAAGGCAGCCACCCCCCGGACGGTCAACGGGCTCGGACTCGCCGGTCAGAAGCTTGAGCACCATGCTCAAGGTATCAGCAACAAGCGATGGCTTCTGCAGCCTCATCGGATCTCCAGCGCCTGTGAAGTCCCACATCGGGCGAGAATGGCGCTGAAGGGGAGCAATGTGCTGCTTCATGAATTCCTTCACCACCATTGGCGCCGTCACCTCCAGTTCCTGGAGCCTCGTCTATTTCGGTCACTCTCTCCAACCCGTCTCACTCTTTCGATCGCATGACGACCCACACTTGATCAATCTCTCTCCCTTTATCTATGTATCCATTGACATTGCTTGCTCCCATACACAAAATATATCTACCTGTCTGTGACTGGATCATCTGTCAAGCTCTCTCTTACAACCCTCACCCTTCCCAAAAGCTCAATCAGACAATATCTCTCCAGAGCATATATATCTTTTCAACGAATGCCGGACCACACTCACTTTGTCTCTCTATTTATCTATGTCTTGGTTGACCTCACTTTCTCACATTGTATCTTCCACACATTCAAGCTACCTCTGCATCTCTCACTACTAGAAAAATGGCTATAGCTAATATGGACATTAAGGCGCACGCCATTATTGACATATTACTAATGGCGCACCTGGGGTGTGGTGCGCCATTACTAGTTTTGAAAAAAAATTGTTAGTAGTGGCGCACCAGGGGATAGTGCGCCATTACTAGTTGACATAGTAATGGATCACTTGTACAAAGTGCGCCATTACTATGTGTATGACTGGGTCAAACCTTGGTCAAACTTAGTAATGGCGCACTTTGCATAGGTGCGCCATTACTATGTCAAACTTAGTAATGGCACACCTATACAAAGTGCGCCATTACTAAGTTTGACCAAGGTTTGACCAATTGGTACACATAGTAATGGCGCACTTTGTGAAGGTGCGCCATTACTAACT